>NW_026894103.1:0-196133 GCF_032452875.1 Bos javanicus | reverse complement strand
CTGATCATGCACTGATCACGTGGCTATCATGCACTGATCACGTGGCTGATCATGCACTGATCACGTGCCTGATCATGCACTGATCACGTGACTGATCATGCACTGATCACGTAGCAATCATTCACTGATCACCTGGCTGATCATGCACTGATCACGTGGCTATCATGCAATGATCACGTGGCTATCATGCACTGATCACGTGGCTGATCATGCACTGATACCATGACTGAGCATGGACTGGTCACATGACTATCATGTAGTGATCACGTGACTTAATGGGGCTGACCATGTGACTGATCATGCGCTGAGCATGTTTGCTATCATACACTGATCATGTGCCTCTGGAGGCAATAAACAAAGAGCTGAGTAGGCATGAATCAAACAGTCAGCAGGCAATAATCATGGAACTCAACTGTGAGGAATCATGCTGCTCAGCTGGCAATAATCAAGCAGCTGAGCAGGCAGGAATTACACAGCACAGCTGGCAATTGTCAAGCAGATGACAGGCAGGAATCATGCAGCTCAGCTGGCAATTGTCAAGCAGATGAGCAGACAGTAATCACGCAGCTCAGCAGGCCCTGATCACGTGACTGAGCATGCACTGTTCACCTGGCTGATCATACACTGATCACGTGATTGATCAAGCATTGATCACTTGGATATCATGCACTGATCACGTGGCTAATCATACACTGTTCACGTGTCTGACCATGCACTGATCACGTGGCTGATCATGCACTGAACACGTGATTGAACATGCACTTATCACGTGGCTGATCATGCAGTGATCACGCAGCTACCATGTACTGGTCACATGACTGATCATGCACTGATCACGTAATTGATCATGCACTGATCACCTGGCTTATCATGCATTCATCATGTGACTGATCATGTGCTGATCATGTTTGGTGTCACACACTGATCATGTGCATCTGGAGGCAATGAACAAAGAGCTGAGTAGGCAGGAATCAGTCAGCAGGCTATAATCATGGAACTCAGCTCTGAGAAATCATGCTGCTCAGCTGGAAATAATCAAGTAGATGAGCAGGCAGGAATTATGCAGCACAGGTGGCAATAGTCAAGGAGATGACAGGCAGGAATCGTACAGCTCAGCTGGCAATTGTCAAGCAGATGAGCAGACAGTAATCACGCAGCTCAGCAGGCCCTGATCACGTGACTGAGCATGCACTGTTCACGTCGCTGATCACACACCTATCATGTGAATGATCATGCACTGATCACGTGGCTCTCATGCACTGATCACGTGATTGCGCATGCACTGATCACGTAATTGTATGCACTGCTCACGTGGCTATCATGCACTGATCATGTGACTGATCATGCACTGATCACGTAGCTATCTTGCACTGATCACTTGGCTGATCATACACTCATCACGGGACTGATCGTGCACTGATCACGGCGCTATCATGCATTGACTACATGACTCCACATGCACTGATCACGTGGATGATCATGCACTGATCACGTGACTATCATGCACTAATCACGTGGCTATCATTCACTGATCAGGTGGATATCATGCACTGATCACGTGGCTGATCACACACGTATCACATGACTGATCATGCACTGATCACGTGGCTATCATGTACTGATCACGTGGCTGATCATGCAATGATCACGTAGCTACCATGTACTGGTCACGTGACTGATCATGCAATGATCACGTAATTGATCATGCACTGATCATGTGGCTGATCATGCACTGATCACGTGACTGATCATGCACTGATCACGTGACTGATCATGCACTGATCACGTGGCTATCATGCACTGCTAACGTGGCTCATCATGAAATGATCACGCAGCTACCACGTGCTGGTCACGTGACTGATCATGCACTGATCATGTGGCTGATCATGCACTGATCACGTGACTGATCATGCACTGATCACGCAGCTACCATGTACTGGTCACGTGACTGATCATGCACTGATGATGTAATTGATCATGCACTGATCACGTGGCTATCATGCACTGATCACATGGCTGGTCATACACTGATCACGTGCCTGATCAAGCACAGATTACATGACTGATCATGCACTGATCACGTCACTGATCATGCACTGATCACGTGGCTATCATGCACTACTCCCGTGGCTGATCATGCAATGATCATGTAGCTCCCATGTACCGGTCACGTGACTGATCATACACCCATCAGGTGACTGATCATGCACTGATCACGTGGCTATCATGCACTGATCACGTGGCTGGTCATACACTGATCACCTGCCTGGTCATGCACAGATCACGTGACTAATCATGAACTGATCACGTAGCAATCATTCACTGATCACCTGGCTGATCATGCACTGATCACGTGGCTATCATGCAATGATCACGTGGCTATCATGCACTGATCACGTGTCTGATCATGCACTGATACCATGACTGAGCATGGACTGGTCACATGACTATCATGTAGTGATCACGTGACTTAATGGGGCTGACCATGTGACTGATCATGCGCTGAGCATGTTTGCTATCATACACTGATCATGTGCCTCTGGAGGCAATAAACAAAGAGCTGAGTAGGCATGAATCAAACAGTCAGCAGGCAATAATCATGGAACTCAGCTGTGAGGAATCATGCTGCTCAGCTGGCAATAATCAAGCAGCTGAGCAGGCAGGAATTACACAGCACAGCTGGCAATTGTCAAGCAGATGACAGGCAGGAATCATGCAGCTCAGCTGGCAATTGTCAAGCAGATGAGCAGACAGTAATCACGCAGCTCAGCAGGCCCTGATCACGTGACTGAGCATGCACTGTTCACCTGGCTGATCATACACTGATCACGTGATTGATCAAGCATTGATCACTTGGATATCATGCACTGATCACGTGGCTAATCATACACTGTTCACGTGTCTGACCATGCACTGATCACGTGGCTGATCATGCACTGAACACGTGATTGAACATGCACTTATCACGTGGCTGATCATGCAGTGATCACGCAGCTACCATGTACTGGTCACATGACTGATCATGCACTGATCACGTAATTGATCATGCACTGATCACCTGGCTTATCATGCATTCATCATGTGACTGATCATGTGCTGATCATGTTTGGTGTCACACACTGATCATGTGCATCTGGAGGCAATGAACAAAGAGCTGAGTAGGCAGGAATCAGTCAGCAGGCTATAATCATGGAACTCAGCTCTGAGAAATCATGCTGCTCAGCTGGAAATAATCAAGTAGATGAGCAGGCAGGAATTATGCAGCACAGGTGGCAATAGTCAAGGAGATGACAGGCAGGAATCGTACAGCTCAGCTGGCAATTGTCAAGCAGATGAGCAGACAGTAATCACGCAGCTCAGCAGGCCCTGATCACGTGACTGAGCATGCACTGTTCACGTCGCTGATCACACACCTATCATGTGAATGATCATGCACTGATCACGTGGCTCTCATGCACTGATCACGTGATTGCGCATGCACTGATCACGTAATTGTATGCACTGCTCACGTGGCTATCATGCACTGATCATGTGACTGATCATGCACTGATCACGTAGCTATCTTGCACTGATCACTTGGCTGATCATACACTCATCACGGGACTGATCGTGCACTGATCACGGCGCTATCATGCATTGACTACATGACTCCACATGCACTGATCACGTGGATGATCATGCACTGATCACGTGACTATCATGCACTAATCACGTGGCTATCATTCACTGATCAGGTGGATATCATGCACTGATCACGTGGCTGATCACACACGTATCACATGACTGATCATGCACTGATCACGTGGCTATCATGTACTGATCACGTGGCTGATCATGCAATGATCACGTAGCTACCATGTACTGGTCACGTGACTGATCATGCAATGATCACGTAATTGATCATGCACTGATCATGTGGCTGATCATGCACTGATCACGTGACTGATCATGCACTGATCACGTGACTGATCAAGCACTGATCACGTGGCTATCATGCACTGCTAATGTGGCTGATCATGAAATGATCACGCAGCTACCATGTACTGGTCACGTGACTGATCATGCACTGATCATGTGGCTGATCAGGCACTGATCACGTGACTGATCATGCACTGATCACGTGGCTATCATGCACTGATCACTTGGCTGGTCATACACTGATCACGCAGCTACCATGTACTGGTCACGTGACTGATCATGCACTGATGATGTAATTGATCATGCACTGATCACGTGGCTATCATGCACTGATCACATGGCTGGTCATACACTGATCACGTGCCTGGTCATGCACAGATTACATGACTGATCATGCACTGATCACGTCACTGATCATGCACTGATCACGTGGCTATCATGCACTACTCACGTGGCTGATCATGCAATGATCATGTAGCTCCCATGTACCGGTCACGTGACTGATCATACACCCATCAGGTGACTGATCATGCACTGATCACGTGGCTATCATGCACTGATCATGTGGCTGGTCATACACTGATCACCTGCCTGGTCATGCACAGATCACGTGACTAATCATGAACTGATCACGTAGCAATCATTCACTGATCACCTGGCTGATCATGCACTGATCACGTGGCTATCATGCAATGATCACGTGGCTATCATGCACTGATCACGTGTCTGATCATGCACTGATACCATGACTGAGCATGGACTGGTCACATGACTATCATGTAGTGATCACGTGACTTAATGGGGCTGACCATGTGACTGATCATGCGCTGAGCATGTTTGCTATCATACACTGATCATGTGCCTCTGGAGGCAATAAACAAAGAGCTGAGTAGGCATGAATCAAACAGTCAGCAGGCAATAATCATGGAACTCAGCTGTGAGGAATCATGCTGCTCAGCTGGCAATAATCAAGCAGCTGAGCAGGCAGGAATTACACAGCACAGCTGGCAATTGTCAAGCAGATGACAGGCAGGAATCATGCAGCTCAGCTGGCAATTGTCAAGCAGATGAGCAGACAGTAATCACGCAGCTCAGCAGGCCCTGATCACGTGACTGAGCATGCACTGTTCACCTGGCTGATCATACACTGATCACGTGATTGATCAAGCATTGATCACTTGGATATCATGCACTGATCACGTGGCTAATCATACGCTGTTCACGTGTCTGACCATGCACTGATCACGTGGCTGATCATGCACTGAACACGTGATTGAACATGCACTTATCACGTGGCTGATCATGCAGTGATCACGCAGCTACCATGTACTGGTCACATGACTGATCATGCACTGATCACGTAATTGATCATGCACTGATCACCTGGCTTATCATGCATTCATCATGTGACTGATCATGTGCTGATCATGTTTGGTGTCACACACTGATCATGTGCATCTGGAGGCAATGAACAAAGAGCTGAGTAGGCAGGAATCAGTCAGCAGGCTATAATCATGGAACTCAGCTCTGAGAAATCATGCTGCTCAGCTGGAAATAATCAAGTAGATGAGCAGGCAGGAATTATGCAGCACAGGTGGCAATAGTCAAGGAGATGACAGGCAGGAATCGTACAGCTCAGCTGGCAATTGTCAAGCAGATGAGCAGACAGTAATCACGCAGCTCAGCAGGCCCTGATCACGTGACTGAGCATGCACTGTTCACGTCGCTGATCACACACCTATCATGTGAATGATCATGCACTGATCACGTGGCTCTCATGCACTGATCACGTGATTGCGCATGCACTGATCACGTAATTGTATGCACTGCTCACGTGGCTATCATGCACTGATCATGTGACTGATCATGCACTGATCACGTAGCTATCTTGCACTGATCACTTGGCTGATCATACACTCATCACGGGACTGATCGTGCACTGATCACGGCGCTATCATGCATTGACTACATGACTCCACATGCACTGATCACGTGGATGATCATGCACTGATCACGTGACTATCATGCACTAATCACGTGGCTATCATTCACTGATCAGGTGGATATCATGCACTGATCACGTGGCTGATCACACACGTATCACATGACTGATCATGCACTGATCACGTGGCTATCATGTACTGATCACGTGGCTGATCATGCAATGATCACGTAGCTACCATGTACTGGTCACGTGACTGATCATGCAATGATCACGTAATTGATCATGCACTGATCATGTGGCTGATCATGCACTGATCACGTGACTGATCATGCACTGATCACGTGACTGATCAAGCACTGATCACGTGGCTATCATGCACTGCTAATGTGGCTGATCATGAAATGATCACGCAGCTATCATGTACTGGTCACGTGACTGATCATGCACTGATCACGTGGCTATCATGCACTGATCACTTGGCTGGTCATACACTGATCACGCAGCTACCATGTACTGGTCACGTGACTGATCATGCACTGATGATGTAATTGATCATGCACTGATCACGTGGCTATCATGCACTGATCACATGGCTGGTCATACACTGATCACCTGCCTGGTCATGCACAGATTACATGACTGATCATGCACTGATCACGTCACTGATCATGCACTGATCACGTGGCTATCATGCACTACAAACGTGGCTGATCATGCAATGATCATGTAGCTCCCATGTACCGGTCACGTGACTGATCATACACCCATCAGGTGACTGATCATGCACTGATCACGTGGCTATCATGCACTGATCATGTGGCTGGTCATACACTGATCACCTGCCTGGTCATGCACAGATCACGTGACTAATCATGAACTGATCACGTAGCAATCATTCACTGATCACCTGGCTGATCATGCACTGATCACGTGGCTATCATGCAATGATCACGTGGCTATCATGCACTGATCACGTGTCTGATCATGCACTGATACCATGACTGAGCATGGACTGGTCACATGACTATCATGTAGTGATCACGTGACTTAATGGGGCTGACCATGTGACTGATCATGCGCTGAGCATGTTTGCTATCATACACTGATCATGTGCCTCTGGAGGCAATAAACAAAGAGCTGAGTAGGCATGAATCAAACAGTCAGCAGGCAATAATCATGGAACTCAGCTGTGAGGAATCATGCTGCTCAGCTGGCAATAATCAAGCAGCTGAGCAGGCAGGAATTACACAGCACAGCTGGCAATTGTCAAGCAGATGACAGGCAGGAATCATGCAGCTCAGCTGGCAATTGTCAAGCAGATGAGCAGACAGTAATCACGCAGCTCAGCAGGCCCTGATCACGTGACTGAGCATGCACTGTTCACCTGGCTGATCATACACTGATCACGTGATTGATCAAGCATTGATCACTTGGATATCATGCACTGATCACGTGGCTAATCATACACTGTTCACGTGTCTGACCATGCACTGATCACGTGGCTGATCATGCACTGAACACGTGATTGAACATGCACTTATCACGTGGCTGATCATGCAGTGATCACGCAGCTACCATGTACTGGTCACATGACTGATCATGCACTGATCACGTAATTGATCATGCACTGATCACCTGGCTTATCATGCATTCATCATGTGACTGATCATGTGCTGATCATGTTTGGTGTCACACACTGATCATGTGCATCTGGAGGCAATGAACAAAGAGCTGAGTAGGCAGGAATCAGTCAGCAGGCTATAATCATGGAACTCAGCTCTGAGAAATCATGCTGCTCAGCTGGAAATAATCAAGTAGATGAGCAGGCAGGAATTATGCAGCACAGGTGGCAATAGTCAAGGAGATGACAGGCAGGAATCGTACAGCTCAGCTGGCAATTGTCAAGCAGATGAGCAGACAGTAATCACGCAGCTCAGCAGGCCCTGATCACGTGACTGAGCATGCACTGTTCACGTCGCTGATCACACACCTATCATGTGAATGATCATGCACTGATCACGTGGCTCTCATGCACTGATCACGTGATTGCGCATGCACTGATCACGTAATTGTATGCACTGCTCACGTGGCTATCATGCACTGATCATGTGACTGATCATGCACTGATCACGTAGCTATCTTGCACTGATCACTTGGCTGATCATACACTCATCACGGGACTGATCGTGCACTGATCACGGCGCTATCATGCATTGACTACATGACTCCACATGCACTGATCACGTGGATGATCATGCACTGATCACGTGACTATCATGCACTAATCACGTGGCTATCATTCACTGATCAGGTGGATATCATGCACTGATCACGTGGCTGATCACACACGTATCACATGACTGATCATGCACTGATCACGTGGCTATCATGTACTGATCACGTGGCTGATCATGCAATGATCACGTAGCTACCATGTACTGGTCACGTGACTGATCATGCAATGATCACGTAATTGATCATGCACTGATCATGTGGCTGATCATGCACTGATCACGTGACTGATCATGCACTGATCACGTGACTGATCAAGCACTGATCACGTGGCTATCATGCACTGCTAATGTGGCTGATCATGAAATGATCACGCAGCTACCATGTACTGGTCACGTGACTGATCATGCACTGATCATGTGGCTGATCAGGCACTGATCACGTGACTGATCATGCACTGATCACGTGGCTATCATGCACTGATCACTTGGCTGGTCATACACTGATCACGCAGCTACCATGTACTGGTCACGTGACTGATCATGCACTGATGATGTAATTGATCATGCACTGATCACGTGGCTATCATGCACTGATCACATGGCTGGTCATACACTGATCACGTGCCTGGTCATGCACAGATTACATGACTGATCATGCACTGATCACGTCACTGATCATGCACTGATCACGTGGCTATCATGCACTACTCACGTGGCTGATCATGCAATGATCATGTAGCTCCCATGTACCGGTCACGTGACTGATCATACACCCATCAGGTGACTGATCATGCACTGATCACGTGGCTATCATGCACTGATCATGTGGCTGGTCATACACTGATCACCTGCCTGGTCATGCACAGATCACGTGACTAATCATGAACTGATCACGTAGCAATCATTCACTGATCACCTGGCTGATCATGCACTGATCACGTGGCTATCATGCAATGATCACGTGGCTATCATGCACTGATCACGTGTCTGATCATGCACTGATACCATGACTGAGCATGGACTGGTCACATGACTATCATGTAGTGATCACGTGACTTAATGGGGCTGACCATGTGACTGATCATGCGCTGAGCATGTTTGCTATCATACACTGATCATGTGCCTCTGGAGGCAATAAACAAAGAGCTGAGTAGGCATGAATCAAACAGTCAGCAGGCAATAATCATGGAACTCAGCTGTGAGGAATCATGCTGCTCAGCTGGCAATAATCAAGCAGCTGAGCAGGCAGGAATTACACAGCACAGCTGGCAATTGTCAAGCAGATGACAGGCAGGAATCATGCAGCTCAGCTGGCAATTGTCAAGCAGATGAGCAGACAGTAATCACGCAGCTCAGCAGGCCCTGATCACGTGACTGAGCATGCACTGTTCACCTGGCTGATCATACACTGATCACGTGATTGATCAAGCATTGATCACTTGGATATCATGCACTGATCACGTGGCTAATCATACACTGTTCACGTGTCTGACCATGCACTGATCACGTGGCTGATCATGCACTGAACACGTGATTGAACATGCACTTATCACGTGGCTGATCATGCAGTGATCACGCAGCTACCATGTACTGGTCACATGACTGATCATGCACTGATCACGTAATTGATCATGCACTGATCACCTGGCTTATCATGCATTCATCATGTGACTGATCATGTGCTGATCATGTTTGGTGTCACACACTGATCATGTGCATCTGGAGGCAATGAACAAAGAGCTGAGTAGGCAGGAATCAGTCAGCAGGCTATAATCATGGAACTCAGCTCTGAGAAATCATGCTGCTCAGCTGGAAATAATCAAGTAGATGAGCAGGCAGGAATTATGCAGCACAGGTGGCAATAGTCAAGGAGATGACAGGCAGGAATCGTACAGCTCAGCTGGCAATTGTCAAGCAGATGAGCAGACAGTAATCACGCAGCTCAGCAGGCCCTGATCACGTGACTGAGCATGCACTGTTCACGTCGCTGATCACACACCTATCATGTGAATGATCATGCACTGATCACGTGGCTCTCATGCACTGATCACGTGATTGCGCATGCACTGATCACGTAATTGTATGCACTGCTCACGTGGCTATCATGCACTGATCATGTGACTGATCATGCACTGATCACGTAGCTATCTTGCACTGATCACTTGGCTGATCATACACTCATCACGGGACTGATCGTGCACTGATCACGGCGCTATCATGCATTGACTACATGACTCCACATGCACTGATCACGTGGATGATCATGCACTGATCACGTGACTATCATGCACTAATCACGTGGCTATCATTCACTGATCAGGTGGATATCATGCACTGATCACGTGGCTGATCACACACGTATCACATGACTGATCATGCACTGATCACGTGGCTATCATGTACTGATCACGTGGCTGATCATGCAATGATCACGTAGCTACCATGTACTGGTCACGTGACTGATCATGCAATGATCACGTAATTGATCATGCACTGATCATGTGGCTGATCATGCACTGATCACGTGACTGATCATGCACTGATCACGTGACTGATCAAGCACTGATCACGTGGCTATCATGCACTGCTAATGTGGCTGATCATGAAATGATCACGCAGCTACCATGTACTGGTCACGTGACTGATCATGCACTGATCATGTGGCTGATCAGGCACTGATCACGTGACTGATCATGCACTGATCACGTGGCTATCATGCACTGATCACTTGGCTGGTCATACACTGATCACGCAGCTACCATGTACTGGTCACGTGACTGATCATGCACTGATGATGTAATTGATCATGCACTGATCACGTGGCTATCATGCACTGATCACATGGCTGGTCATACACTGATCACGTGCCTGGTCATGCACAGATTACATGACTGATCATGCACTGATCACGTCACTGATCATGCACTGATCACGTGGCTATCATGCACTACTCACGTGGCTGATCATGCAATGATCATGTAGCTCCCATGTACCGGTCACGTGACTGATCATACACCCATCAGGTGACTGATCATGCACTGATCACGTGGCTATCATGCACTGATCATGTGGCTGGTCATACACTGATCACCTGCCTGGTCATGCACAGATCACGTGACTAATCATGAACTGATCACGTAGCAATCATTCACTGATCACCTGGCTGATCATGCACTGATCACGTGGCTATCATGCAATGATCACGTGGCTATCATGCACTGATCACGTGTCTGATCATGCACTGATACCATGACTGAGCATGGACTGGTCACATGACTATCATGTAGTGATCACGTGACTTAATGGGGCTGACCATGTGACTGATCATGCGCTGAGCATGTTTGCTATCATACACTGATCATGTGCCTCTGGAGGCAATAAACAAAGAGCTGAGTAGGCATGAATCAAACAGTCAGCAGGCAATAATCATGGAACTCAGCTGTGAGGAATCATGCTGCTCAGCTGGCAATAATCAAGCAGCTGAGCAGGCAGGAATTACACAGCACAGCTGGCAATTGTCAAGCAGATGACAGGCAGGAATCATGCAGCTCAGCTGGCAATTGTCAAGCAGATGAGCAGACAGTAATCACGCAGCTCAGCAGGCCCTGATCACGTGACTGAGCATGCACTGTTCACCTGGCTGATCATACACTGATCACGTGATTGATCAAGCATTGATCACTTGGATATCATGCACTGATCACGTGGCTAATCATACACTGTTCACGTGTCTGACCATGCACTGATCACGTGGCTGATCATGCACTGAACACGTGATTGAACATGCACTTATCACGTGGCTGATCATGCAGTGATCACGCAGCTACCATGTACTGGTCACATGACTGATCATGCACTGATCACGTAATTGATCATGCACTGATCACCTGGCTTATCATGCATTCATCATGTGACTGATCATGTGCTGATCATGTTTGGTGTCACACACTGATCATGTGCATCTGGAGGCAATGAACAAAGAGCTGAGTAGGCAGGAATCAGTCAGCAGGCTATAATCATGGAACTCAGCTCTGAGAAATCATGCTGCTCAGCTGGAAATAATCAAGTAGATGAGCAGGCAGGAATTATGCAGCACAGGTGGCAATAGTCAAGGAGATGACAGGCAGGAATCGTACAGCTCAGCTGGCAATTGTCAAGCAGATGAGCAGACAGTAATCACGCAGCTCAGCAGGCCCTGATCACGTGACTGAGCATGCACTGTTCACGTCGCTGATCACACACCTATCATGTGAATGATCATGCACTGATCACGTGGCTCTCATGCACTGATCACGTGATTGCGCATGCACTGATCACGTAATTGTATGCACTGCTCACGTGGCTATCATGCACTGATCATGTGACTGATCATGCACTGATCACGTAGCTATCTTGCACTGATCACTTGGCTGATCATACACTCATCACGGGACTGATCGTGCACTGATCACGGCGCTATCATGCATTGACTACATGACTCCACATGCACTGATCACGTGGATGATCATGCACTGATCACGTGACTATCATGCACTAATCACGTGGCTATCATTCACTGATCAGGTGGATATCATGCACTGATCACGTGGCTGATCACACACGTATCACATGACTGATCATGCACTGATCACGTGGCTATCATGTACTGATCACGTGGCTGATCATGCAATGATCACGTAGCTACCATGTACTGGTCACGTGACTGATCATGCAATGATCACGTAATTGATCATGCACTGATCATGTGGCTGATCATGCACTGATCACGTGACTGATCATGCACTGATCACGTGACTGATCAAGCACTGATCACGTGGCTATCATGCACTGCTAATGTGGCTGATCATGAAATGATCACGCAGCTACCATGTACTGGTCACGTGACTGATCATGCACTGATCATGTGGCTGATCAGGCACTGATCACGTGACTGATCATGCACTGATCACGTGGCTATCATGCACTGATCACTTGGCTGGTCATACACTGATCACGCAGCTACCATGTACTGGTCACGTGACTGATCATGCACTGATGATGTAATTGATCATGCACTGATCACGTGGCTATCATGCACTGATCACATGGCTGGTCATACACTGATCACGTGCCTGGTCATGCACAGATTACATGACTGATCATGCACTGATCACGTCACTGATCATGCACTGATCACGTGGCTATCATGCACTACTCACGTGGCTGATCATGCAATGATCATGTAGCTACCATGTACCGGTCACGTGACTGATCATACACCCATCAGGTGACTGATCATGCACTGATCACGTGGCTATCATGCACTGATCATGTGGCTGGTCATACACTGATCACCTGCCTGGTCATGCACAGATCACGTGACTAATCATGAACTGATCACGTAGCAATCATTCACTGATCACCTGGCTGATCATGCACTGATCACGTGGCTATCATGCAATGATCACGTGGCTATCATGCACTGATCACGTGTCTGATCATGCACTGATACCATGACTGAGCATGGACTGGTCACATGACTATCATGTAGTGATCACGTGACTTAATGGGGCTGACCATGTGACTGATCATGCGCTGAGCATGTTTGCTATCATACACTGATCATGTGCCTCTGGAGGCAATAAACAAAGAGCTGAGTAGGCATGAATCAAACAGTCAGCAGGCAATAATCATGGAACTCAGCTGTGAGGAATCATGCTGCTCAGCTGGCAATAATCAAGCAGCTGAGCAGGCAGGAATTACACAGCACAGCTGGCAATTGTCAAGCAGATGACAGGCAGGAATCATGCAGCTCAGCTGGCAATTGTCAAGCAGATGAGCAGACAGTAATCACGCAGCTCAGCAGGCCCTGATCACGTGACTGAGCATGCACTGTTCACCTGGCTGATCATACACTGATCACGTGATTGATCAAGCATTGATCACTTGGATATCATGCACTGATCACGTGGCTAATCATACACTGTTCACGTGTCTGACCATGCACTGATCACGTGGCTGATCATGCACTGAACACGTGATTGAACATGCACTTATCACGTGGCTGATCATGCAGTGATCACGCAGCTACCATGTACTGGTCACATGACTGATCATGCACTGATCACGTAATTGATCATGCACTGATCACCTGGCTTATCATGCATTCATCATGTGACTGATCATGTGCTGATCATGTTTGGTGTCACACACTGATCATGTGCATCTGGAGGCAATGAACAAAGAGCTGAGTAGGCAGGAATCAGTCAGCAGGCTATAATCATGGAACTCAGCTCTGAGAAATCATGCTGCTCAGCTGGAAATAATCAAGTAGATGAGCAGGCAGGAATTATGCAGCACAGGTGGCAATAGTCAAGGAGATGACAGGCAGGAATCGTACAGCTCAGCTGGCAATTGTCAAGCAGATGAGCAGACAGTAATCACGCAGCTCAGCAGGCCCTGATCACGTGACTGAGCATGCACTGTTCACGTCGCTGATCACACACCTATCATGTGAATGATCATGCACTGATCACGTGGCTCTCATGCACTGATCACGTGATTGCGCATGCACTGATCACGTAATTGTATGCACTGCTCACGTGGCTATCATGCACTGATCATGTGACTGATCATGCACTGATCACGTAGCTATCTTGCACTGATCACTTGGCTGATCATACACTCATCACGGGACTGATCGTGCACTGATCACGGCGCTATCATGCATTGACTACATGACTCCACATGCACTGATCACGTGGATGATCATGCACTGATCACGTGACTATCATGCACTAATCACGTGGCTATCATTCACTGATCAGGTGGATATCATGCACTGATCACGTGGCTGATCACACACGTATCACATGACTGATCATGCACTGATCACGTGGCTATCATGTACTGATCACGTGGCTGATCATGCAATGATCACGTAGCTACCATGTACTGGTCACGTGACTGATCATGCAATGATCACGTAATTGATCATGCACTGATCATGTGGCTGATCATGCACTGATCACGTGACTGATCATGCACTGATCACGTGACTGATCAAGCACTGATCACGTGGCTATCATGCACTGCTAATGTGGCTGATCATGAAATGATCACGCAGCTACCATGTACTGGTCACGTGACTGATCATGCACTGATCATGTGGCTGATCAGGCACTGATCACGTGACTGATCATGCACTGATCACGTGGCTATCATGCACTGATCACTTGGCTGGTCATACACTGATCACGCAGCTACCATGTACTGGTCACGTGACTGATCATGCACTGATGATGTAATTGATCATGCACTGATCACGTGGCTATCATGCACTGATCACATGGCTGGTCATACACTGATCACGTGCCTGGTCATGCACAGATTACATGACTGATCATGCACTGATCACGTCACTGATCATGCACTGATCACGTGGCTATCATGCACTACTCACGTGGCTGATCATGCAATGATCATGTAGCTACCATGTACCGGTCACGTGACTGATCATACACCCATCAGGTGACTGATCATGCACTGATCACGTGGCTATCATGCACTGATCATGTGGCTGGTCATACACTGATCACCTGCCTGGTCATGCACAGATCACGTGACTAATCATGAACTGATCACGTAGCAATCATTCACTGATCACCTGGCTGATCATGCACTGATCACGTGGCTATCATGCAATGATCACGTGGCTATCATGCACTGATCACGTGTCTGATCATGCACTGATACCATGACTGAGCATGGACTGGTCACATGACTATCATGTAGTGATCACGTGACTTAATGGGGCTGACCATGTGACTGATCATGCGCTGAGCATGTTTGCTATCATACACTGATCATGTGCCTCTGGAGGCAATAAACAAAGAGCTGAGTAGGCATGAATCAAACAGTCAGCAGGCAATAATCATGGAACTCAGCTGTGAGGAATCATGCTGCTCAGCTGGCAATAATCAAGCAGCTGAGCAGGCAGGAATTACACAGCACAGCTGGCAATTGTCAAGCAGATGACAGGCAGGAATCATGCAGCTCAGCTGGCAATTGTCAAGCAGATGAGCAGACAGGAATCACGCAGCTCAGCAGGCCCTGATCACGTGACTGAGCATGCACTGTTCACCTGGCTGATCATACACTGATCACGTGATTGATCAAGCATTGATCACTTGGATATCATGCACTGATCACGTGGCTAATCATACACTGTTCACGTGTCTGACCATGCACTGATCACGTGGCTGATCATGCACTGAACACGTGATTGAACATGCACTTATCACGTGGCTGATCATGCAGTGATCACGCAGCTACCATGTACTGGTCACATGACTGATCATGCACTGATCACGTAATTGATCATGCACTGATCACCTGGCTTATCATGCATTCATCATGTGACTGATCATGTGCTGATCATGTTTGGTGTCACACACTGATCATGTGCATCTGGAGGCAATGAACAAAGAGCTGAGTAGGCAGGAATCAGTCAGCAGGCTATAATCATGGAACTCAGCTCTGAGAAATCATGCTGCTCAGCTGGAAATAATCAAGTAGATGAGCAGGCAGGAATTATGCAGCACAGGTGGCAATAGTCAAGGAGATGACAGGCAGGAATCGTACAGCTCAGCTGGCAATTGTCAAGCAGATGAGCAGACAGTAATCACGCAGCTCAGCAGGCCCTGATCACGTGACTGAGCATGCACTGTTCACGTCGCTGATCACACACCTATCATGTGAATGATCATGCACTGATCACGTGGCTCTCATGCACTGATCACGTGATTGCGCATGCACTGATCACGTAATTGTATGCACTGCTCACGTGGCTATCATGCACTGATCATGTGACTGATCATGCACTGATCACGTAGCTATCTTGCACTGATCACTTGGCTGATCATACACTCATCACGGGACTGATCGTGCACTGATCACGGCGCTATCATGCATTGACTACATGACTCCACATGCACTGATCACGTGGATGATCATGCACTGATCACGTGACTATCATGCACTAATCACGTGGCTATCATTCACTGATCAGGTGGATATCATGCACTGATCACGTGGCTGATCACACACGTATCACATGACTGATCATGCACTGATCACGTGGCTATCATGTACTGATCACGTGGCTGATCATGCAATGATCACGTAGCTACCATGTACTGGTCACGTGACTGATCATGCAATGATCACGTAATTGATCATGCACTGATCATGTGGCTGATCATGCACTGATCACGTGACTGATCATGCACTGATCACGTGACTGATCAAGCACTGATCACGTGGCTATCATGCACTGCTAATGTGGCTGATCATGAAATGATCACGCAGCTACCATGTACTGGTCACGTGACTGATCATGCACTGATCATGTGGCTGATCAGGCACTGATCACGTGACTGATCATGCACTGATCACGTGGCTATCATGCACTGATCACTTGGCTGGTCATACACTGATCACGCAGCTACCATGTACTGGTCACGTGACTGATCATGCACTGATGATGTAATTGATCATGCACTGATCACGTGGCTATCATGCACTGATCACATGGCTGGTCATACACTGATCACGTGCCTGGTCATGCACAGATTACATGACTGATCATGCACTGATCACGTCACTGATCATGCACTGATCACGTGGCTATCATGCACTACTCACGTGGCTGATCATGCAATGATCATGTAGCTACCATGTACCGGTCACGTGACTGATCATACACCCATCAGGTGACTGATCATGCACTGATCACGTGGCTATCATGCACTGATCATGTGGCTGGTCATACACTGATCACCTGCCTGGTCATGCACAGATCACGTGACTAATCATGAACTGATCACGTAGCAATCATTCACTGATCACCTGGCTGATCATGCACTGATCACGTGGCTATCATGCAATGATCACGTGGCTATCATGCACTGATCACGTGTCTGATCATGCACTGATACCATGACTGAGCATGGACTGGTCACATGACTATCATGTAGTGATCACGTGACTTAATGGGGCTGACCATGTGACTGATCATGCGCTGAGCATGTTTGCTATCATACACTGATCATGTGCCTCTGGAGGCAATAAACAAAGAGCTGAGTAGGCATGAATCAAACAGTCAGCAGGCAATAATCATGGAACTCAGCTGTGAGGAATCATGCTGCTCAGCTGGCAATAATCAAGCAGCTGAGCAGGCAGGAATTACACAGCACAGCTGGCAATTGTCAAGCAGATGACAGGCAGGAATCATGCAGCTCAGCTGGCAATTGTCAAGCAGATGAGCAGACAGTAATCACGCAGCTCAGCAGGCCCTGATCACGTGACTGAGCATGCACTGTTCACCTGGCTGATCATACACTGATCACGTGATTGATCAAGCATTGATCACTTGGATATCATGCACTGATCACGTGGCTAATCATACACTGTTCACGTGTCTGACCATGCACTGATCACGTGGCTGATCATGCACTGAACACGTGATTGAACATGCACTTATCACGTGGCTGATCATGCAGTGATCACGCAGCTACCATGTACTGGTCACATGACTGATCATGCACTGATCACGTAATTGATCATGCACTGATCACCTGGCTTATCATGCATTCATCATGTGACTGATCATGTGCTGATCATGTTTGGTGTCACACACTGATCATGTGCATCTGGAGGCAATGAACAAAGAGCTGAGTAGGCAGGAATCAGTCAGCAGGCTATAATCATGGAACTCAGCTCTGAGAAATCATGCTGCTCAGCTGGAAATAATCAAGTAGATGAGCAGGCAGGAATTATGCAGCACAGGTGGCAATAGTCAAGGAGATGACAGGCAGGAATCGTACAGCTCAGCTGGCAATTGTCAAGCAGATGAGCAGACAGTAATCACGCAGCTCAGCAGGCCCTGATCACGTGACTGAGCATGCACTGTTCACGTCGCTGATCACACACCTATCATGTGAATGATCATGCACTGATCACGTGGCTCTCATGCACTGATCACGTGATTGCGCATGCACTGATCACGTAATTGTATGCACTGCTCACGTGGCTATCATGCACTGATCATGTGACTGATCATGCACTGATCACGTAGCTATCTTGCACTGATCACTTGGCTGATCATACACTCATCACGGGACTGATCGTGCACTGATCACGGCGCTATCATGCATTGACTACATGACTCCACATGCACTGATCACGTGGATGATCATGCACTGATCACGTGACTATCATGCACTAATCACGTGGCTATCATTCACTGATCAGGTGGATATCATGCACTGATCACGTGGCTGATCACACACGTATCACATGACTGATCATGCACTGATCACGTGGCTATCATGTACTGATCACGTGGCTGATCATGCAATGATCACGTAGCTACCATGTACTGGTCACGTGACTGATCATGCAATGATCACGTAATTGATCATGCACTGATCATGTGGCTGATCATGCACTGATCACGTGACTGATCATGCACTGATCACGTGACTGATCAAGCACTGATCACGTGGCTATCATGCACTGCTAATGTGGCTGATCATGAAATGATCACGCAGCTACCATGTACTGGTCACGTGACTGATCATGCACTGATCATGTGGCTGATCAGGCACTGATCACGTGACTGATCATGCACTGATCACGTGACTGATCATGCACTGATCACGTGGCTATCATGCACTGATCACTTGGCTGGTCATACACTGATCACGCAGCTACCATGTACTGGTCACGTGACTGATCATGCACTGATGATGTAATTGATCATGCACTGATCACGTGGCTATCATGCACTGATCACATGGCTGGTCATACACTGATCACGTGCCTGGTCATGCACAGATTACATGACTGATCATGCACTGATCACGTCACTGATCATGCACTGATCACGTGGCTATCATGCACTACTCACGTGGCTGATCATGCAATGATCATGTAGCTACCATGTACCGGTCACGTGACTGATCATACACCCATCAGGTGACTGATCATGCACTGATCACGTGGCTATCATGCACTGATCATGTGGCTGGTCATACACTGATCACCTGCCTGGTCATGCACAGATCACGTGACTAATCATGAACTGATCACGTAGCAATCATTCACTGATCACCTGGCTGATCATGCACTGATCACGTGGCTATCATGCAATGATCACGTGGCTATCATGCACTGATCACGTGTCTGATCATGCACTGATACCATGACTGAGCATGGACTGGTCACATGACTATCATGTAGTGATCACGTGACTTAATGGGGCTGACCATGTGACTGATCATGCGCTGAGCATGTTTGCTATCATACACTGATCATGTGCCTCTGGAGGCAATAAACAAAGAGCTGAGTAGGCATGAATCAAACAGTCAGCAGGCAATAATCATGGAACTCAGCTGTGAGGAATCATGCTGCTCAGCTGGCAATAATCAAGCAGCTGAGCAGGCAGGAATTACACAGCACAGCTGGCAATTGTCAAGCAGATGACAGGCAGGAATCATGCAGCTCAGCTGGCAATTGTCAAGCAGATGAGCAGACAGTAATCACGCAGCTCAGCAGGCCCTGATCACGTGACTGAGCATGCACTGTTCACCTGGCTGATCATACACTGATCACGTGATTGATCAAGCATTGATCACTTGGATATCATGCACTGATCACGTGGCTAATCATACACTGTTCACGTGTCTGACCATGCACTGATCACGTGGCTGATCATGCACTGAACACGTGATTGAACATGCACTTATCACGTGGCTGATCATGCAGTGATCACGCAGCTACCATGTACTGGTCACATGACTGATCATGCACTGATCACGTAATTGATCATGCACTGATCACCTGGCTTATCATGCATTCATCATGTGACTGATCATGTGCTGATCATGTTTGGTGTCACACACTGATCATGTGCATCTGGAGGCAATGAACAAAGAGCTGAGTAGGCAGGAATCAGTCAGCAGGCTATAATCATGGAACTCAGCTCTGAGAAATCATGCTGCTCAGCTGGAAATAATCAAGTAGATGAGCAGGCAGGAATTATGCAGCACAGGTGGCAATAGTCAAGGAGATGACAGGCAGGAATCGTACAGCTCAGCTGGCAATTGTCAAGCAGATGAGCAGACAGTAATCACGCAGCTCAGCAGGCCCTGATCACGTGACTGAGCATGCACTGTTCACGTCGCTGATCACACACCTATCATGTGAATGATCATGCACTGATCACGTGGCTCTCATGCACTGATCACGTGATTGCGCATGCACTGATCACGTAATTGTATGCACTGCTCACGTGGCTATCATGCACTGATCATGTGACTGATCATGCACTGATCACGTAGCTATCTTGCACTGATCACTTGGCTGATCATACACTCATCACGGGACTGATCGTGCACTGATCACGGCGCTATCATGCATTGACTACATGACTCCACATGCACTGATCACGTGGATGATCATGCACTGATCACGTGACTATCATGCACTAATCACGTGGCTATCATTCACTGATCAGGTGGATATCATGCACTGATCACGTGGCTGATCACACACGTATCACATGACTGATCATGCACTGATCACGTGGCTATCATGTACTGATCACGTGGCTGATCATGCAATGATCACGTAGCTACCATGTACTGGTCACGTGACTGATCATGCAATGATCACGTAATTGATCATGCACTGATCATGTGGCTGATCATGCACTGATCACGTGACTGATCATGCACTGATCACGTGACTGATCAAGCACTGATCACGTGGCTATCATGCACTGCTAATGTGGCTGATCATGAAATGATCACGCAGCTACCATGTACTGGTCACGTGACTGATCATGCACTGATCATGTGGCTGATCAGGCACTGATCACGTGACTGATCATGCACTGATCACGTGGCTATCATGCACTGATCACTTGGCTGGTCATACACTGATCACGCAGCTACCATGTACTGGTCACGTGACTGATCATGCACTGATGATGTAATTGATCATGCACTGATCACGTGGCTATCATGCACTGATCACATGGCTGGTCATACACTGATCACGTGCCTGGTCATGCACAGATTACATGACTGATCATGCACTGATCACGTCACTGATCATGCACTGATCACGTGGCTATCATGCACTACTCACGTGGCTGATCATGCAATGATCATGTAGCTACCATGTACCGGTCACGTGACTGATCATACACCCATCAGGTGACTGATCATGCACTGATCACGTGGCTATCATGCACTGATCATGTGGCTGGTCATACACTGATCACCTGCCTGGTCATGCACAGATCACGTGACTAATCATGAACTGATCACGTAGCAATCATTCACTGATCACCTGGCTGATCATGCACTGATCACGTGGCTATCATGCAATGATCACGTGGCTATCATGCACTGATCACGTGTCTGATCATGCACTGATACCATGACTGAGCATGGACTGGTCACATGACTATCATGTAGTGATCACGTGACTTAATGGGGCTGACCATGTGACTGATCATGCGCTGAGCATGTTTGCTATCATACACTGATCATGTGCCTCTGGAGGCAATAAACAAAGAGCTGAGTAGGCATGAATCAAACAGTCAGCAGGCAATAATCATGGAACTCAGCTGTGAGGAATCATGCTGCTCAGCTGGCAATAATCAAGCAGCTGAGCAGGCAGGAATTACACAGCACAGCTGGCAATTGTCAAGCAGATGACAGGCAGGAATCATGCAGCTCAGCTGGCAATTGTCAAGCAGATGAGCAGACAGTAATCACGCAGCTCAGCAGGCCCTGATCACGTGACTGAGCATGCACTGTTCACCTGGCTGATCATACACTGATCACGTGATTGATCAAGCATTGATCACTTGGATATCATGCACTGATCACGTGGCTAATCATACACTGTTCACGTGTCTGACCATGCACTGATCACGTGGCTGATCATGCACTGAACACGTGATTGAACATGCACTTATCACGTGGCTGATCATGCAGTGATCACGCAGCTACCATGTACTGGTCACATGACTGATCATGCACTGATCACGTAATTGATCATGCACTGATCACCTGGCTTATCATGCATTCATCATGTGACTGATCATGTGCTGATCATGTTTGGTGTCACACACTGATCATGTGCATCTGGAGGCAATGAACAAAGAGCTGAGTAGGCAGGAATCAGTCAGCAGGCTATAATCATGGAACTCAGCTCTGAGAAATCATGCTGCTCAGCTGGAAATAATCAAGTAGATGAGCAGGCAGGAATTATGCAGCACAGGTGGCAATAGTCAAGGAGATGACAGGCAGGAATCGTACAGCTCAGCTGGCAATTGTCAAGCAGATGAGCAGACAGTAATCACGCAGCTCAGCAGGCCCTGATCACGTGACTGAGCATGCACTGTTCACGTCGCTGATCACACACCTATCATGTGAATGATCATGCACTGATCACGTGGCTCTCATGCACTGATCACGTGATTGCGCATGCACTGATCACGTAATTGTATGCACTGCTCACGTGGCTATCATGCACTGATCATGTGACTGATCATGCACTGATCACGTAGCTATCTTGCACTGATCACTTGGCTGATCATACACTCATCACGGGACTGATCGTGCACTGATCACGGCGCTATCATGCATTGACTACATGACTCCACATGCACTGATCACGTGGATGATCATGCACTGATCACGTGACTATCATGCACTAATCACGTGGCTATCATTCACTGATCAGGTGGATATCATGCACTGATCACGTGGCTGATCACACACGTATCACATGACTGATCATGCACTGATCACGTGGCTATCATGTACTGATCACGTGGCTGATCATGCAATGATCACGTAGCTACCATGTACTGGTCACGTGACTGATCATGCAATGATCACGTAATTGATCATGCACTGATCATGTGGCTGATCATGCACTGATCACGTGACTGATCATGCACTGATCACGTGACTGATCAAGCACTGATCACGTGGCTATCATGCACTGCTAATGTGGCTGATCATGAAATGATCACGCAGCTACCATGTACTGGTCACGTGACTGATCATGCACTGATCATGTGGCTGATCAGGCACTGATCACGTGACTGATCATGCACTGATCACGTGACTGATCATGCACTGATCACGTGGCTATCATGCACTGATCACTTGGCTGGTCATACACTGATCACGCAGCTACCATGTACTGGTCACGTGACTGATCATGCACTGATGATGTAATTGATCATGCACTGATCACGTGGCTATCATGCACTGATCACATGGCTGGTCATACACTGATCACGTGCCTGGTCATGCACAGATTACATGACTGATCATGCACTGATCACGTCACTGATCATGCACTGATCACGTGGCTATCATGCACTACTCACGTGGCTGATCATGCAATGATCATGTAGCTACCATGTACCGGTCACGTGACTGATCATACACCCATCAGGTGACTGATCATGCACTGATCACGTGGCTATCATGCACTGATCATGTGGCTGGTCATACACTGATCACCTGCCTGGTCATGCACAGATCACGTGACTAATCATGAACTGATCACGTAGCAATCATTCACTGATCACCTGGCTGATCATGCACTGATCACGTGGCTATCATGCAATGATCACGTGGCTATCATGCACTGATCACGTGTCTGATCATGCACTGATACCATGACTGAGCATGGACTGGTCACATGACTATCATGTAGTGATCACGTGACTTAATGGGGCTGACCATGTGACTGATCATGCGCTGAGCATGTTTGCTATCATACACTGATCATGTGCCTCTGGAGGCAATAAACAAAGAGCTGAGTAGGCATGAATCAAACAGTCAGCAGGCAATAATCATGGAACTCAGCTGTGAGGAATCATGCTGCTCAGCTGGCAATAATCAAGCAGCTGAGCAGGCAGGAATTACACAGCACAGCTGGCAATTGTCAAGCAGATGACAGGCAGGAATCATGCAGCTCAGCTGGCAATTGTCAAGCAGATGAGCAGACAGGAATCACGCAGCTCAGCAGGCCCTGATCACGTGACTGAGCATGCACTGTTCACCTGGCTGATCATACACTGATCACGTGATTGATCAAGCATTGATCACTTGGATATCATGCACTGATCACGTGGCTAATCATACACTGTTCACGTGTCTGACCATGCACTGATCACGTGGCTGATCATGCACTGAACACGTGATTGAACATGCACTTATCACGTGGCTGATCATGCAGTGATCACGCAGCTACCATGTACTGGTCACATGACTGATCATGCACTGATCACGTAATTGATCATGCACTGATCACCTGGCTTATCATGCATTCATCATGTGACTGATCATGTGCTGATCATGTTTGGTGTCACACACTGATCATGTGCATCTGGAGGCAATGAACAAAGAGCTGAGTAGGCAGGAATCAGTCAGCAGGCTATAATCATGGAACTCAGCTCTGAGAAATCATGCTGCTCAGCTGGAAATAATCAAGTAGATGAGCAGGCAGGAATTATGCAGCACAGGTGGCAATAGTCAAGGAGATGACAGGCAGGAATCGTACAGCTCAGCTGGCAATTGTCAAGCAGATGAGCAGACAGTAATCACGCAGCTCAGCAGGCCCTGATCACGTGACTGAGCATGCACTGTTCACGTCGCTGATCACACACCTATCATGTGAATGATCATGCACTGATCACGTGGCTCTCATGCACTGATCACGTGATTGCGCATGCACTGATCACGTAATTGTATGCACTGCTCACGTGGCTATCATGCACTGATCATGTGACTGATCATGCACTGATCACGTAGCTATCTTGCACTGATCACTTGGCTGATCATACACTCATCACGGGACTGATCGTGCACTGATCACGGCGCTATCATGCATTGACTACATGACTCCACATGCACTGATCACGTGGATGATCATGCACTGATCACGTGACTATCATGCACTAATCACGTGGCTATCATTCACTGATCAGGTGGATATCATGCACTGATCACGTGGCTGATCACACACGTATCACATGACTGATCATGCACTGATCACGTGGCTATCATGTACTGATCACGTGGCTGATCATGCAATGATCACGTAGCTACCATGTACTGGTCACGTGACTGATCATGCAATGATCACGTAATTGATCATGCACTGATCATGTGGCTGATCATGCACTGATCACGTGACTGATCATGCACTGATCACGTGACTGATCAAGCACTTATCACGTGGCTATCATGCACTGCTAATGTGGCTGATCATGAAATGATCACGCAGCTACCATGTACTGGTCACGTGACTGATCATGCACTGATCATGTGGCTGATCAGGCACTGATCACGTGACTGATCATGCACTGATCACGTGGCTATCATGCACTGATCACTTGGCTGGTCATACACTGATCACGCAGCTACCATGTACTGGTCACGTGACTGATCATGCACTGATGATGTAATTGATCATGCACTGATCACGTGGCTATCATGCACTGATCACATGGCTGGTCATACACTGATCACGTGCCTGGTCATGCACAGATTACATGACTGATCATGCACTGATCACGTGGCTATCATGCACTACTCACGTGGCTGATCATGCAATGATCATGTAGCTACCATGTACCGGTCACGTGACTGATCATACACTCATCAGGTGGCTGATCATGCACTGATCACGTGGCTATCATGCACTGATCATGTGGCTGGTCATGCACTGATCACCTGCCTGGTCATGCACCCATCACATGACTAATCATGAACTGATCACGTAGCAATCATTCACTGATCACCTGGCTGATCATGCACTGATCACGTGGCTATCATGCAATGATCACGTGGCTATCATGCACTGATCACGTGTCTGATCATGCACTGATACCATGACTGAGCATGGACTGGTCACATGACTATCATGTATTGATCACGTGACTTAATGGGGCTGACCATGTGACTGATCATGCGCTGAGCATGTTTGCTATCATACACTGATCATGTGCCTCTGGAGGCAATAAACAAAGAGCTGAGTAGGCATGAATCAAACAGTCAGCAGGCAATAATCATGGAACTCAGCTGTGAGGAATCATGCTGCTCAGCTGGCAATAATCAAGCAGCTGAGCAGGCAGGAATTACACAGCACAGCTGGCAATTGTCAAGCAGATGACAGGCAGGAATCATGCAGCTCAGCTGGCAATTGTCAAGCAGATGAGCAGACAGGAATCACGCAGCTCAGCAGGCCCTGATCACGTGACTGAGCATGCACTGTTCACCTGGCTGATCATACACTGATCACGTGATTGATCAAGCATTGATCACTTGGATATCATGCACTGATCACGTGGCTAATCATACACTGTTCACGTGTCTGACCATGCACTGATCACGTGGCTGATCATGCACTGAACACGTGATTGAACATGCACTTATCACGTGGCTGATCATGCAGTGATCACGCAGCTACCATGTACTGGTCACATGACTGATCATGCACTGATCACGTAATTGATCATGCACTGATCACCTGGCTTATCATGCATTCATCATGTGACTGATCATGTGCTGATCATGTTTGGTGTCACACACTGATCATGTGCATCTGGAGGCAATGAACAAAGAGCTGAGTAGGCAGGAATCAGTCAGCAGGCTATAATCATGGAACTCAGCTCTGAGAAATCATGCTGCTCAGCTGGAAATAATCAAGTAGATGAGCAGGCAGGAATTATGCAGCACAGGTGGCAATAGTCAAGGAGATGACAGGCAGGAATCGTACAGCTCAGCTGGCAATTGTCAAGCAGATGAGCAGACAGTAATCACGCAGCTCAGCAGGCCCTGATCACGTGACTGAGCATGCACTGTTCACGTCGCTGATCACACACCGATCACTTCATTGATCGAGCATTGATCACTTGGATATCATGCACTGATCACGTGGCTAATCATGCACTGTTCACGTGTCTGACCATGCACTGATCACGTGGCTGATCATGCACTGATCACGTGATTGAACATGCACTTATCACGTGGCTGATCATGCAGTGATCACGCAGCTACCATGTACTGGTCACGTGACTGATCATGCACTGATCACGTAATTGATCATGCACTGATCACCTGGCTTATCATGCATTCATCATGTGACTGATCATGTGCTGATCATGTTTGGTGTCACACACTGATCATGTGCATCTGGAGGCAATGAACAAAGAGCTGAGTAGGCAGGAATCAGTCAGCAGGCTATAATCATGGAACTCAGCTCTGAGAAATCATGCTGCTCAGCTGGAAATAATCAAGTAGATGAGCAGGCAGGAATTATGCAGCACAGGTGGCAATAGTCAAGGAGATGACAGGCAGGAATCGTACAGCTCAGCTGGCAATTGTCAAGCAGATGAGCAGACAGTAATCACGCAGCTCAGCAGGCCCTGATCACGTGACTGAGCATGCACTGTTCACGTCGCTGATCACACACCTATCATGTGAATGATCATGCACTGATCACGTGGCTCTCATGCACTGATCACGTGATTGCGCATGCACTGATCACGTAATTGTATGCACTGCTCACGTGGCTATCATGCACTGATCATGTGACTGATCATGCACTGATCACGTAGCTATCTTGCACTGATCACTTGGCTGATCATACACTCATCACGGGACTGATCGTGCACTGATCACGGCGCTATCATGCATTGACTACATGACTCCACATGCACTGATCACGTGGATGATCATGCACTGATCACGTGACTATCATGCACTAATCACGTGGCTATCATTCACTGATCAGGTGGATATCATGCACTGATCACGTGGCTGATCACACACGTATCACATGACTGATCATGCACTGATCACGTGGCTATCATGTACTGATCACGTGGCTGATCATGCAATGATCACGTAGCTACCATGTACTGGTCACGTGACTGATCATGCAATGATCACGTAATTGATCATGCACTGATCATGTGGCTGATCATGCACTGATCACGTGACTGATCATGCACTGATCACGTGACTGATCAAGCACTGATCACGTGGCTATCATGCACTGCTAATGTGGCTGATCATGAAATGATCACGCAGCTACCATGTACTGGTCACGTGACTGATCATGCACTGATCATGTGGCTGATCAGGCACTGATCACGTGACTGATCATGCACTGATCACGTGACTGATCATGCACTGATCACGTGGCTATCATGCACTGATCACTTGGCTGGTCATACACTGATCACGCAGCTACCATGTACTGGTCACGTGACTGATCATGCACTGATGATGTAATTGATCATGCACTGATCACGTGGCTATCATGCACTGATCACATGGCTGGTCATACACTGATCACGTGCCTGGTCATGCACAGATTACATGACTGATCATGCACTGATCACGTCACTGATCATGCACTGATCACGTGGCTATCATGCACTACTCACGTGGCTGATCATGCAATGATCATGTAGCTACCATGTACCGGTCACGTGACTGATCATACACCCATCAGGTGACTGATCATGCACTGATCACGTGGCTATCATGCACTGATCATGTGGCTGGTCATACACTGATCACCTGCCTGGTCATGCACAGGTCACGTGACTAATCATGAACTGATCACGTAGCAATCATTCACTGATCACCTGGCTGATCATGCACTGATCACGTGGCTATCATGCAATGATCACGTGGCTATCATGCACTGATCACGTGTCTGATCATGCACTGATACCATGACTGAGCATGGACTGGTCACATGACTATCATGTAGTGATCACGTGACTTAATGGGGCTGACCATGTGACTGATCATGCGCTGAGCATGTTTGCTATCATACACTGATCATGTGCCTCTGGAGGCAATAAACAAAGAGCTGAGTAGGCATGAATCAAACAGTCAGCAGGCAATAATCATGGAACTCAGCTGTGAGGAATCATGCTGCTCAGCTGGCAATAATCAAGCAGCTGAGCAGGCAGGAATTACACAGCACAGCTGGCAATTGTCAAGCAGATGACAGGCAGGAATCATGCAGCTCAGCTGGCAATTGTCAAGCAGATGAGCAGACAGTAATCACGCAGCTCAGCAGGCCCTGATCACGTGACTGAGCATGCACTGTTCACCTGGCTGATCATACACTGATCACGTGATTGATCAAGCATTGATCACTTGGATATCATGCACTGATCACGTGGCTAATCATACACTGTTCACGTGTCTGACCATGCACTGATCACGTGGCTGATCATGCACTGAACACGTGATTGAACATGCACTTATCACGTGGCTGATCATGCAGTGATCACGCAGCTACCATGTACTGGTCACATGACTGATCATGCACTGATCACGTAATTGATCATGCACTGATCACCTGGCTTATCATGCATTCATCATGTGACTGATCATGTGCTGATCATGTTTGGTGTCACACACTGATCATGTGCATCTGGAGGCAATGAACAAAGAGCTGAGTAGGCAGGAATCAGTCAGCAGGCTATAATCATGGAACTCAGCTCTGAGAAATCATGCTGCTCAGCTGGAAATAATCAAGTAGATGAGCAGGCAGGAATTATGCAGCACAGGTGGCAATAGTCAAGGAGATGACAGGCAGGAATCGTACAGCTCAGCTGGCAATTGTCAAGCAGATGAGCAGACAGTAATCACGCAGCTCAGCAGGCCCTGATCACGTGACTGAGCATGCACTGTTCACGTCGCTGATCACACACCTATCATGTGAATGATCATGCACTGATCACGTGGCTCTCATGCACTGATCACGTGATTGCGCATGCACTGATCACGTAATTGTATGCACTGCTCACGTGGCTATCATGCACTGATCATGTGACTGATCATGCACTGATCACGTAGCTATCTTGCACTGATCACTTGGCTGATCATACACTCATCACGGGACTGATCGTGCACTGATCACGGCGCTATCATGCATAGACTACATGACTCCACATGCACTGATCACGTGGATGATCATGCACTGATCACGTGACTATCATGCACTAATCACGTGGCTATCATTCACTGATCAGGTGGATATCATGCACTGATCACGTGGCTGATCACACACGTATCACATGACTGATCATGCACTGATCACGTGGCTATCATGTACTGATCACGTGGCTGATCATGCAATGATCACGTAGCTACCATGTACTGGTCACGTGACTGATCATGCAATGATCACGTAATTGATCATGCACTGATCATGTGGCTGATCATGCACTGATCACGTGACTGATCATGCACTGATCACGTGACTGATCAAGCACTGATCACGTGGCTATCATGCACTGCTAATGTGGCTGATCATGAAATGATCACGCAGCTACCATGTACTGGTCACGTGACTGATCATGCACTGATCATGTGGCTGATCAGGCACTGATCACGTGACTGATCATGCACTGATCACGTGGCTATCATGCACTGATCACTTGGCTGGTCATACACTGATCACGCAGCTACCATGTACTGGTCACGTGACTGATCATGCACTGATGATGTAATTGATCATGCACTGATCACGTGGCTATCATGCACTGATCACATGGCTGGTCATACACTGATCACGTGCCTGGTCATGCACAGATTACATGACTGATCATGCACTGATCACGTGGCTATCATGCACTACTCACGTGGCTGATCATGCAATGATCATGTAGCTACCATGTACCGGTCACGTGACTGATCATACACCAATCAGGTGACTGATCATGCACTGATCACGTGGCTATCATGCACTGATCATGTGGCTGATCATATACTGATCACCTGCCTGGTCATGCACAGATCACGTGACTAATCATGAACTGATCACGTATCAATCATTCACTGATCACCTGGCTGATCATGCACTGATCACGTGGCTATCATGCAATTATCACGTGGCTATCATGCACTGATCACGTGTCTGATCATTCACTGATACCGTGACTGAGCATGGACTGGTCACATGACTATCATGTAGTGATCACGTGACTTAATGGGGCTGACCATGTGACTGATCATGCGCTGAGCATGTTTGCTATCATACACTGATCATGTGCCTCTGGAGGCAATAAACAAAGAGCTGAGTAGGCATGAATCAAACAGTCAGCAGGCAATAATCATGGAACTCAGCTGTGAGGAATCATGCTGCTCAGCTGGCAATAATCAAGCAGCTGAGCAGGCAGGAATTACACAGCACAGCTGGCAATTGTCAAGCAGATGACAGGCAGGAATCATGCAGCTCAGCTGGCAATTGTCAAGCAGATGAGCAGACAGTAATCACGCAGCTCAGCAGGCCCTGATCACGTGACTGAGCATGCACTGTTCACCTGGCTGATCATACACTGATCACGTGATTGATCAAGCATTGATCACTTGGATATCATGCACTGATCACGTGGCTAATCATACACTGTTCACGTGTCTGACCATGCACTGATCACGTGGCTGATCATGCACTGAACACGTGATTGAACATGCACTTATCACGTGGCTGATCATGCAGTGATCACGCAGCTACCATGTACTGGTCACATGACTGATCATGCACTGATCACGTAATTGATCATGCACTGATCACCTGGCTTATCATGCATTCATCATGTGACTGATCATGTGCTGATCATGTTTGGTGTCACACACTGATCATGTGCATCTGGAGGCAATGAACAAAGAGCTGAGTAGGCAGGAATCAGTCAGCAGGCTATAATCATGGAACTCAGCTCTGAGAAATCATGCTGCTCAGCTGGAAATAATCAAGTAGATGAGCAGGCAGGAATTATGCAGCACAGGTGGCAATAGTCAAGGAGATGACAGGCAGGAATCGTACAGCTCAGCTGGCAATTGTCAAGCAGATGAGCAGACAGTAATCACGCAGCTCAGCAGGCCCTGATCACGTGACTGAGCATGCACTGTTCACGTCGCTGATCACACACCTATCATGTGAATGATCATGCACTGATCACGTGGCTCTCATGCACTGATCACGTGATTGCGCATGCACTGATCACGTAATTGTATGCACTGCTCACGTGGCTATCATGCACTGATCATGTGACTGATCATGCACTGATCACGTAGCTATCTTGCACTGATCACTTGGCTGATCATACACTCATCACGGGACTGATCGTGCACTGATCACGGCGCTATCATGCATTGACTACATGACTCCACATGCACTGATCACGTGGATGATCATGCACTGATCACGTGACTATCATGCACTAATCACGTGGCTATCATTCACTGATCAGGTGGATATCATGCACTGATCACGTGGCTGATCACACACGTATCACATGACTGATCATGCACTGATCACGTGGCTATCATGTACTGATCACGTGGCTGATCATGCAATGATCACGTAGCTACCATGTACTGGTCACGTGACTGATCATGCAATGATCACGTAATTGATCATGCACTGATCATGTGGCTGATCATGCACTGATCACGTGACTGATCATGCACTGATCACGTGACTGATCAAGCACTGATCACGTGGCTATCATGCACTGCTAATGTGGCTGATCATGAAATGATCACGCAGCTACCATGTACTGGTCACGTGACTGATCATGCACTGATCATGTGGCTGATCAGGCACTGATCACGTGACTGATCATGCACTGATCACGTGACTGATCATGCACTGATCACGTGGCTATCATGCACTGATCACTTGGCTGGTCATACACTGATCACGCAGCTACCATGTACTGGTCACGTGACTGATCATGCACTGATGACGTAATTGATCATGCACTGATCACGTGGCTATCATGCACTGATCACATGGCTGGTCATACACTGATCACGTGCCTGGTCATGCACAGATTACATGACTGATCATGCACTGATCACGTCACTGATCATGCACTGATCACGTGGCTATCATGCACTACTCACGTGGCTGATCATGCAATGATCATGTAGCTACCATGTACCGGTCACGTGACTGATCATACACCCATCAGGTGACTGATCATGCACTGATCACGTGGCTATCATGCACTGATCATGTGGCTGGTCATACACTGATCACCTGCCTGGTCATGCACAGGTCACGTGACTAATCATGAACTGATCACGTAGCAATCATTCACTGATCACCTGGCTGATCATGCACTGATCACGTGGCTATCATGCAATGATCACGTGGCTATCATGCACTGATCACGTGTCTGATCATGCACTGATACCATGACTGAGCATGGACTGGTCACATGACTATCATGTAGTGATCACGTGACTTAATGGGGCTGACCATGTGACTGATCATGCGCTGAGCATGTTTGCTATCATACACTGATCATGTGCCTCTGGAGGCAATAAACAAAGAGCTGAGTAGGCATGAATCAAACAGTCAGCAGGCAATAATCATGGAACTCAGCTGTGAGGAATCATGCTGCTCAGCTGGCAATAATCAAGCAGCTGAGCAGGCAGGAATTACACAGCACAGCTGGCAATTGTCAAGCAGATGACAGGCAGGAATCATGCAGCTCAGCTGGCAATTGTCAAGCAGATGAGCAGACAGTAATCACGCAGCTCAGCAGGCCCTGATCACGTGACTGAGCATGCACTGTTCACCTGGCTGATCATACACTGATCACGTGATTGATCAAGCATTGATCACTTGGATATCATGCACTGATCACGTGGCTAATCATACACTGTTCACGTGTCTGACCATGCACTGATCACGTGGCTGATCATGCACTGAACACGTGATTGAACATGCACTTATCACGTGGCTGATCATGCAGTGATCACGCAGCTACCATGTACTGGTCACATGACTGATCATGCACTGATCACGTAATTGATCATGCACTGATCACCTGGCTTATCATGCATTCATCATGTGACTGATCATGTGCTGATCATGTTTGGTGTCACACACTGATCATGTGCATCTGGAGGCAATGAACAAAGAGCTGAGTAGGCAGGAATCAGTCAGCAGGCTATAATCATGGAACTCAGCTCTGAGAAATCATGCTGCTCAGCTGGAAATAATCAAGTAGATGAGCAGGCAGGAATTATGCAGCACAGGTGGCAATAGTCAAGGAGATGACAGGCAGGAATCGTACAGCTCAGCTGGCAATTGTCAAGCAGATGAGCAGACAGTAATCACGCAGCTCAGCAGGCCCTGATCACGTGACTGAGCATGCACTGTTCACGTCGCTGATCACACACCTATCATGTGAATGATCATGCACTGATCACGTGGCTCTCATGCACTGATCACGTGATTGCGCATGCACTGATCACGTAATTGTATGCACTGCTCACGTGGCTATCATGCACTGATCATGTGACTGATCATGCACTGATCACGTAGCTATCTTGCACTGATCACTTGGCTGATCATACACTCATCACGGGACTGATCGTGCACTGATCACGGCGCTATCATGCATTGACTACATGACTCCACATGCACTGATCACGTGGATGATCATGCACTGATCACGTGACTATCATGCACTAATCACGTGGCTATCATTCACTGATCAGGTGGATATCATGCACTGATCACGTGGCTGATCACACACGTATCACATGACTGATCATGCACTGATCACGTGGCTATCATGTACTGATCACGTGGCTGATCATGCAATGATCACGTAGCTACCATGTACTGGTCACGTGACTGATCATGCAATGATCACGTAATTGATCATGCACTGATCATGTGGCTGATCATGCACTGATCACGTGACTGATCATGCACTGATCACGTGACTGATCAAGCACTGATCACGTGGCTATCATGCACTGCTAATGTGGCTGATCATGAAATGATCACGCAGCTACCATGTACTGGTCACGTGACTGATCATGCACTGATCATGTGGCTGATCAGGCACTGATCACGTGACTGATCATGCACTGATCACGTGACTGATCATGCACTGATCACGTGGCTATCATGCACTGATCACTTGGCTGGTCATACACTGATCACGCAGCTACCATGTACTGGTCACGTGACTGATCATGCACTGATGATGTAATTGATCATGCACTGATCACGTGGCTATCATGCACTGATCACATGGCTGGTCATACACTGATCACGTGCCTGGTCATGCACAGATTACATGACTGATCATGCACTGATCACGTCACTGATCATGCACTGATCACGTGGCTATCATGCACTACTCACGTGGCTGATCATGCAATGATCATGTAGCTACCATGTACCGGTCACGTGACTGATCATACACCCATCAGGTGACTGATCATGCACTGATCACGTGGCTATCATGCACTGATCATGTGGCTGGTCATACACTGATCACCTGCCTGGTCATGCACAGGTCACGTGACTAATCATGAACTGATCACGTAGCAATCATTCACTGATCACCTGGCTGATCATGCACTGATCACGTGGCTATCATGCAATGATCACGTGGCTATCATGCACTGATCACGTGTCTGATCATGCACTGATACCATGACTGAGCATGGACTGGTCACATGACTATCATGTAGTGATCACGTGACTTAATGGGGCTGACCATGTGACTGATCATGCGCTGAGCATGTTTGCTATCATACACTGATCATGTGCCTCTGGAGGCAATAAACAAAGAGCTGAGTAGGCATGAATCAAACAGTCAGCAGGCAATAATCATGGAACTCAGCTGTGAGGAATCATGCTGCTCAGCTGGCAATAATCAAGCAGCTGAGCAGGCAGGAATTACACAGCACAGCTGGCAATTGTCAAGCAGATGACAGGCAGGAATCATGCAGCTCAGCTGGCAATTGTCAAGCAGATGAGCAGACAGTAATCACGCAGCTCAGCAGGCCCTGATCACGTGACTGAGCATGCACTGTTCACCTGGCTGATCATACACTGATCACGTGATTGATCAAGCATTGATCACTTGGATATCATGCACTGATCACGTGGCTAATCATACACTGTTCACGTGTCTGACCATGCACTGATCACGTGGCTGATCATGCACTGAACACGTGATTGAACATGCACTTATCACGTGGCTGATCATGCAGTGATCACGCAGCTACCATGTACTGGTCACATGACTGATCATGCACTGATCACGTAATTGATCATGCACTGATCACCTGGCTTATCATGCATTCATCATGTGACTGATCATGTGCTGATCATGTTTGGTGTCACACACTGATCATGTGCATCTGGAGGCAATGAACAAAGAGCTGAGTAGGCAGGAATCAGTCAGCAGGCTATAATCATGGAACTCAGCTCTGAGAAATCATGCTGCTCAGCTGGAAATAATCAAGTAGATGAGCAGGCAGGAATTATGCAGCACAGGTGGCAATAGTCAAGGAGATGACAGGCAGGAATCGTACAGCTCAGCTGGCAATTGTCAAGCAGATGAGCAGACAGTAATCACGCAGCTCAGCAGGCCCTGATCACGTGACTGAGCATGCACTGTTCACGTCGCTGATCACACACCTATCATGTGAATGATCATGCACTGATCACGTGGCTCTCATGCACTGATCACGTGATTGCGCATGCACTGATCACGTAATTGTATGCACTGCTCACGTGGCTATCATGCACTGATCATGTGACTGATCATGCACTGATCACGTAGCTATCTTGCACTGATCACTTGGCTGATCATACACTCATCACGGGACTGATCGTGCACTGATCACGGCGCTATCATGCATTGACTACATGACTCCACATGCACTGATCACGTGGATGATCATGCACTGATCACGTGACTATCATGCACTAATCACGTGGCTATCATTCACTGATCAGGTGGATATCATGCACTGATCACGTGGCTGATCACACACGTATCACATGACTGATCATGCACTGATCACGTGGCTATCATGTACTGATCACGTGGCTGATCATGCAATGATCACGTAGCTACCATGTACTGGTCACGTGACTGATCATGCAATGATCACGTAATTGATCATGCACTGATCATGTGGCTGATCATGCACTGATCACGTGACTGATCATGCACTGATCACGTGACTGATCAAGCACTGATCACGTGGCTATCATGCACTGCTAATGTGGCTGATCATGAAATGATCACGCAGCTACCATGTACTGGTCACGTGACTGATCATGCACTGATCATGTGGCTGATCAGGCACTGATCACGTGACTGATCATGCACTGATCACGTGACTGATCATGCACTGATCACGTGGCTATCATGCACTGATCACTTGGCTGGTCATACACTGATCACGCAGCTACCATGTACTGGTCACGTGACTGATCATGCACTGATGATGTAATTGATCATGCACTGATCACGTGGCTATCATGCACTGATCACATGGCTGGTCATACACTGATCACGTGCCTGGTCATGCACAGATTACATGACTGATCATGCACTGATCACGTCACTGATCATGCACTGATCACGTGGCTATCATGCACTACTCACGTGGCTGATCATGCAATGATCATGTAGCTACCATGTACCGGTCACGTGACTGATCATACACCCATCAGGTGACTGATCATGCACTGATCACGTGGCTATCATGCACTGATCATGTGGCTGGTCATACACTGATCACCTGCCTGGTCATGCACAGATCACGTGACTAATCATGAACTGATCACGTAGCAATCATTCACTGATCACCTGGCTGATCATGCACTGATCACGTGGCTATCATGCAATGATCACGTGGCTATCATGCACTGATCACGTGTCTGATCATGCACTGATACCATGACTGAGCATGGACTGGTCACATGACTATCATGTAGTGATCACGTGACTTAATGGGGCTGACCATGTGACTGATCATGCGCTGAGCATGTTTGCTATCATACACTGATCATGTGCCTCTGGAGGCAATAAACAAAGAGCTGAGTAGGCATGAATCAAACAGTCAGCAGGCAATAATCATGGAACTCAGCTGTGAGGAATCATGCTGCTCAGCTGGCAATAATCAAGCAGCTGAGCAGGCAGGAATTACACAGCACAGCTGGCAATTGTCAAGCAGATGACAGGCAGGAATCATGCAGCTCAGCTGGCAATTGTCAAGCAGATGAGCAGACAGTAATCACGCAGCTCAGCAGGCCCTGATCACGTGACTGAGCATGCACTGTTCACCTGGCTGATCATACACTGATCACGTGATTGATCAAGCATTGATCACTTGGATATCATGCACTGATCACGTGGCTAATCATACACTGTTCACGTGTCTGACCATGCACTGATCACGTGGCTGATCATGCACTGAACACGTGATTGAACATGCACTTATCACGTGGCTGATCATGCAGTGATCACGCAGCTACCATGTACTGGTCACATGACTGATCATGCACTGATCACGTAATTGATCATGCACTGATCACCTGGCTTATCATGCATTCATCATGTGACTGATCATGTGCTGATCATGTTTGGTGTCACACACTGATCATGTGCATCTGGAGGCAATGAACAAAGAGCTGAGTAGGCAGGAATCAGTCAGCAGGCTATAATCATGGAACTCAGCTCTGAGAAATCATGCTGCTCAGCTGGAAATAATCAAGTAGATGAGCAGGCAGGAATTATGCAGCACAGGTGGCAATAGTCAAGGAGATGACAGGCAGGAATCGTACAGCTCAGCTGGCAATTGTCAAGCAGATGAGCAGACAGTAATCACGCAGCTCAGCAGGCCCTGATCACGTGACTGAGCATGCACTGTTCACGTCGCTGATCACACACCTATCATGTGAATGATCATGCACTGATCACGTGGCTCTCATGCACTGATCACGTGATTGCGCATGCACTGATCACGTAATTGTATGCACTGCTCACGTGGCTATCATGCACTGATCACGTGACTGATCATGCACTGATCACGTAGCTATCTTGCACTGATCACTTGGCTGATCATACACTCATCACGGGACTGATCGTGCACTGATCACGGTGCTATCATGCATTGACTACATGGCTCCACATGCACTGATCACGTGGATGATCATGCACTGATCACGTGACTATCATGCACTAATCACGTGGCTATCATTCACTGATCAGGTGGCTATCATGCACTGATCACGTGGCTGATCACACACGTATCACATGACTGATCATGCACTGATCACGTGGCTATCATGTACTGATCACGTGGCTGATCATGCAATGATCACGTAGCTACCATGTACTGGTCACGTGACTGATCATGCAATGATCACGTAATTGATCATGCACTGATCATGTGGCTGATCATGCACTGATCACGTGACTGATCATGCACTGATCACGTGACTGATCAAGCACTGATCACGTGGCTATCATGCACTGATAAAGTGTCTGATCATGAAATGATCACGCAGCCTGCCATGTACTGGTCACGTGACTAATCATGAACTGATCATGTGGCTGATCAGTCACTGATCACGTGGCTGATCATGCACTGATCACGTGGCTATCATGCAATGATCACGTGGCTATCATGCACTGATCACGTGTCTGATCATGCACTGATACCATGACTGAGCATGGACTGGTCACATGACTATCATGTAGTGATCACGTGACTTAATGGGGCTGACCATGTGACTGATCATGCGCTGAGCATGTTTGCTATCATACACTGATCATGTGCCTCTGGAGGCAATAAACAAAGAGCTGAGTAGGCATGAATCAAACAGTCAGCAGGCAATAATCATGGAACTCAGCTGTGAGGAATCATGCTGCTCAGCTGGCAATAATCAAGCAGCTGAGCAGGCAGGAATTACACAGCACAGCTGGCAATTGTCAAGCAGATGACAGGCAGGAATCATGCAGCTCAGCTGGCAATTGTCAAGCAGATGAGCAGACAGTAATCACGCAGCTCAGCAGGCCCTGATCACGTGACTGAGCATGCACTGTTCACCTGGCTGATCATACACTGATCACGTGATTGATCAAGCATTGATCACTTGGATATCATGCACTGATCACGTGGCTAATCATACACTGTTCACGTGTCTGACCATGCACTGATCACGTGGCTGATCATGCACTGAACACGTGATTGAACATGCACTTATCACGTGGCTGATCATGCAGTGATCACGCAGCTACCATGTACTGGTCACATGACTGATCATGCACTGATCACGTAATTGATCATGCACTGATCACCTGGCTTATCATGCATTCATCATGTGACTGATCATGTGCTGATCATGTTTGGTGTCACACACTGATCATGTGCATCTGGAGGCAATGAACAAAGAGCTGAGTAGGCAGGAATCAGTCAGCAGGCTATAATCATGGAACTCAGCTCTGAGAAATCATGCTGCTCAGCTGGAAATAATCAAGTAGATGAGCAGGCAGGAATTATGCAGCACAGGTGGCAATAGTCAAGGAGATGACAGGCAGGAATCGTACAGCTCAGCTGGCAATTGTCAAGCAGATGAGCAGACAGTAATCACGCAGCTCAGCAGGCCCTGATCACGTGACTGAGCATGCACTGTTCACGTCGCTGATCACACACCTATCATGTGAATGATCATGCACTGATCACGTGGCTCTCATGCACTGATCACGTGATTGCGCATGCACTGATCACGTAATTGTATGCACTGCTCACGTGGCTATCATGCACTGATCATGTGACTGATCATGCACTGATCACGTAGCTATCTTGCACTGATCACTTGGCTGATCATACACTCATCACGGGACTGATCGTGCACTGATCACGGCGCTATCATGCATTGACTACATGACTCCACATGCACTGATCACGTGGATGATCATGCACTGATCACGTGACTATCATGCACTAATCACGTGGCTATCATTCACTGATCAGGTGGATATCATGCACTGATCACGTGGCTGATCACACACGTATCACATGACTGATCATGCACTGATCACGTGGCTATCATGTACTGATCACGTGGCTGATCATGCAATGATCACGTAGCTACCATGTACTGGTCACGTGACTGATCATGCAATGATCACGTAATTGATCATGCACTGATCATGTGGCTGATCATGCACTGATCACGTGACTGATCATGCACTGATCACGTGACTGATCAAGCACTGATCACGTGGCTATCATGCACTGCTAATGTGGCTGATCATGAAATGATCACGCAGCTACCATGTACTGGTCACGTGACTGATCATGCACTGATCATGTGGCTGATCAGGCACTGATCACGTGACTGATCATGCACTGATCACGTGGCTATCATGCACTGATCACTTGGCTGGTCATACACTGATCACGAAGCTACCATGTACTGGTCACGTGACTGATCATGCACTGATGATGTAATTGATCATGCACTGATCACGTGGCTATCATGCACTGATCACATGGCTGGTCATACACTGATCACGTGCCTGGTCATGCACAGATTACGTGACTGATCATGCACTGATCACGTGGCTATCATGCACTACTCACGTGGCTGATCATGCAATGATCATGTAGCTACCATGTACCGGTCACGTGACTGATCATACACCCATCAGGTGACTGATCATGCACTGATCACGTGGCTATCATGCACTGATCATGTGGCTGGTCATACACTGATCACCTGCCTGGTCATGCACAGATCACGTGACTAATCATGAACTGATCACGTAGCAATCATTCACTGATCACCTGGCTGATCATGCACTGATCACGTGGCTATCATGCAATGATCACGTGGCTATCATGCACTGATCACGTGTCTGATCATGCACTGATACCATGACTGAGCATGGACTGGTCACATGACTATCATGTAGTGATCACGTGACTTAATGGGGCTGACCATGTGACTGATCATGCGCTGAGCATGTTTGCTATCATACACTGATCATGTGCCTCTGGAGGCAATAAACAAAGAGCTGAGTAGGCATGAATCAAACAGTCAGCAGGCAATAATCATGGAACTCAGCTGTGAGGAATCATGCTGCTCAGCTGGCAATAATCAAGCAGCTGAGCAGGCAGGAATTACACAGCACAGCTGGCAATTGTCAAGCAGATGACAGGCAGGAATCATGCAGCTCAGCTGGCAATTGTCAAGCAGATGAGCAGACAGTAATCACGCAGCTCAGCAGGCCCTGATCACGTGACTGAGCATGCACTGTTCACCTGGCTGATCATACACTGATCACGTGATTGATCAAGCATTGATCACTTGGATATCATGCACTGATCACGTGGCTAATCATACACTGTTCACGTGTCTGACCATGCACTGATCACGTGGCTGATCATGCACTGAACACGTGATTGAACATGCACTTATCACGTGGCTGATCATGCAGTGATCACGCAGCTACCATGTACTGGTCACATGACTGATCATGCACTGATCACGTAATTGATCATGCACTGATCACCTGGCTTATCATGCATTCATCATGTGACTGATCATGTGCTGATCATGTTTGGTGTCACACACTGATCATGTGCATCTGGAGGCAATGAACAAAGAGCTGAGTAGGCAGGAATCAGTCAGCAGGCTATAATCATGGAACTCAGCTCTGAGAAATCATGCTGCTCAGCTGGAAATAATCAAGTAGATGAGCAGGCAGGAATTATGCAGCACAGGTGGCAATAGTCAAGGAGATGACAGGCAGGAATCGTACAGCTCAGCTGGCAATTGTCAAGCAGATGAGCAGACAGTAATCACGCAGCTCAGCAGGCCCTGATCACGTGACTGAGCATGCACTGTTCACGTCGCTGATCACACACCTATCATGTGAATGATCATGCACTGATCACGTGGCTCTCATGCACTGATCACGTGATTGCGCATGCACTGATCACGTAATTGTATGCACTGCTCACGTGGCTATCATGCACTGATCATGTGACTGATCATGCACTGATCACGTAGCTATCTTGCACTGATCACTTGGCTGATCATACACTCATCACGGGACTGATCGTGCACTGATCACGGCGCTATCATGCATTGACTACATGACTCCACATGCACTGATCACGTGGATGATCATGCACTGATCACGTGACTATCATGCACTAATCACGTGGCTATCATTCACTGATCAGGTGGATATCATGCACTGATCACGTGGCTGATCACACACGTATCACATGACTGATCATGCACTGATCACGTGGCTATCATGTACTGATCACGTGGCTGATCATGCAATGATCACGTAGCTACCATGTACTGGTCACGTGACTGATCATGCAATGATCACGTAATTGATCATGCACTGTTCATGTGGCTGATCATGCACTGATCACGTGACTGATCATGCACTGATCACGTGACTGATCAAGCACTGATCACGTGGCTATCATGCACTGCTAATGTGGCTGATCATGAAATGATCACGCAGCTACCATGTACTGGTCACGTGACTGATCATGCACTGATCATGTGGCTGATCAGGCACTGATCACGTGACTGATCATGCACTGATCACGTGGCTATCATGCACTGATCACTTGGCTGGTCATACACTGATCACGCAGCTACCATGTACTGGTCACGTGACTGATCATGCACTGATCACGTGACTGATCATGCACTGATCACGTGGCTATCATGCACTGATCACATGGCTGGTCATACACTGATCACGTGCCTGGTCATGCACAGATTACATGACTGATCATGCAGTGATCACGTCACTGATCATGCACTGATCACGTGGCTATCATGCACTACTCACGTGGCTGATCATGCAATGATCATGTAGCTACCATGTACCGGTCACGTGACTGATCATACACCCATCAGGTGACTGATCATGCACTGATCACGTGGCTATCATGCACTGATCATGTGGCTGGTCATACACTGATCACCTGCCTGGTCATGCACAGATCACGTGACTAATCATGAACTGATCACGTAGCAATCATTCACTGATCACCTGGCTGATCATGCACTGATCACGTGGCTATCATGCAATGATCACGTGGCTATCATGCACTGATCACGTGTCTGATCCTGCACTGATACCATGACTGAGCATGGACTGGTCACATGACTATCATGTAGTGATCACGTGACTTAATGGGGCTGACCATGTGACTGATCATGCGCTGAACATGTTTGCTATCATACACTGATCATGTGCCTCTGGAGGCAATAAACAAAGAGCTGAGTAGGCATGAATCAAACAGTCAGCAGGCAATAATCATGGAACTCAGCTGTGAGGAATCATGCTGCTCAGCTGGCAATAATCAAGCAGCTGAGCAGGCAGGAATTACACAGCACAGCTGGCAATTGTCAAGCAGATGACAGGCAGGAATCATGCAGCTCAGCTGGCAATTGTCAAGCAGATGAGCAGACAGTAATCACGCAGCTCAGCAGGCCCTGATCACGTGACTGAGCATGCACTGTTCACCTGGCTGATCATACACTGATCACGTGATTGATCAAGCATTGATCACTTGGATATCATGCACTGATCACGTGGCTAATCATACACTGTTCACGTGTCTGACCATGCACTGATCACGTGGCTGATCATGCACTGAACACGTGATTGAACATGCACTTATCACGTGGCTGATCATGCAGTGATCACGCAGCTACCATGTACTGGTCACATGACTGATCATGCACTGATCACGTAATTGATCATGCACTGATCACCTGGCTTATCATGCATTCATCATGTGACTGATCATGTGCTGATCATGTTTGGTGTCACACACTGATCATGTGCATCTGGAGGCAATGAACAAAGAGCTGAGTAGGCAGGAATCAGTCAGCAGGCTATAATCATGGAACTCAGCTCTGAGAAATCATGCTGCTCAGCTGGAAATAATCAAGTAGATGAGCAGGCAGGAATTATGCAGCACAGGTGGCAATAGTCAAGGAGATGACAGGCAGGAATCGTACAGCTCAGCTGGCAATTGTCAAGCAGATGAGCAGACAGTAATCACGCAGCTCAGCAGGCCCTGATCACGTGACTGAGCATGCACTGTTCACGTCGCTGATCACACACCTATCATGTGAATGATCATGCACTGATCACGTGGCTCTCATGCACTGATCACGTGATTGCGCATGCACTGATCACGTAATTGTATGCACTGCTCACGTGGCTATCATGCACTGATCATGTGACTGATCATGCACTGATCACGTAGCTATCTTGCACTGATCACTTGGCTGATCATACACTCATCACGGGACTGATCGTGCACTGATCACGGCGCTATCATGCATTGACTACATGACTCCACATGCACTGATCACGTGGATGATCATGCACTGATCACGTGACTATCATGCACTAATCACGTGGCTATCATTCACTGATCAGGTGGATATCATGCACTGATCACGTGGCTGATCACACACGTATCACATGACTGATCATGCACTGATCACGTGGCTATCATGTACTGATCACGTGGCTGATCATGCAATGATCACGTAGCTACCATGTACTGGTCACGTGACTGATCATGCAATGATCACGTAATTGATCATGCACTGATCATGTGGCTGATCATGCACTGATCACGTGACTGATCATGCACTGATCACGTGACTGATCAAGCACTGATCACGTGGCTATCATGCACTGCTAATGTGGCTGATCATGAAATGATCACGCAGCTACCATGTACTGGTCACGTGACTGATCATGCACTGATCATGTGGCTGATCAGGCACTGATCACGTGACTGATCATGCACTGATCACGTGGCTATCATGCACTGATCACTTGGCTGGTCATACACTGATCACGCAGCTACCATGTACTGGTCACGTGACTGATCATGCACTGATGATGTAATTGATCATGCACTGATCACGTGGCTATCATGCACTGATCACATGGCTGGTCATACACTGATCACGTGCCTGGTCATGCACAGATTACATGACTGATCATGCACTGATCACGTCACTGATCATGCACTGATCACGTGGCTATCATGCACTACTCACGTGGCTGATCATGCAATGATCATGTAGCTACCATGTACCGGTCACGTGACTGATCATACACCCATCAGGTGACTGATCATGCACTGATCACGTGGCTATCATGCACTGATCATGTGGCTGGTCATACACTGATCACCTGCCTGGTCATGCACAGATCACGTGACTAATCATGAACTGATCACGTAGCAATCATTCACTGATCACCTGGCTGATCATGCACTGATCACGTGGCTATCATGCAATGATCACGTGGCTATCATGCACTGATCACGTGTCTGATCATGCACTGATACCATGACTGAGCATGGACTGGTCACATGACTATCATGTAGTGATCACGTGACTTAATGGGGCTGACCATGTGACTGATCATGCGCTGAGCATGTTTGCTATCATACACTGATCATGTGCCTCTGGAGGCAATAAACAAAGAGCTGAGTAGGCATGAATCAAACAGTCAGCAGGCAATAATCATGGAACTCAGCTGTGAGGAATCATGCTGCTCAGCTGGCAATAATCAAGCAGCTGAGCAGGCAGGAATTACACAGCACAGCTGGCAATTGTCAAGCAGATGACAGGCAGGAATCATGCAGCTCAGCTGGCAATTGTCAAGCAGATGAGCAGACAGTAATCACGCAGCTCAGCAGGCCCTGATAACGTGACTGAGCATGCACTGTTCACCTGGCTGATCATACACTGATCACGTGATTGATCAAGCATTGATCACTTGGATATCATGCACTGATCACGTGGCTAATCATACACTGTTCACGTGTCTGACCATGCACTGATCACGTGGCTGATCATGCACTGAACACGTGATTGAACATGCACTTATCACGTGGCTGATCATGCAGTGATCACGCAGCTACCATGTACTGGTCACATGACTGATCATGCACTGATCACGTAATTGATCATGCACTGATCACCTGGCTTATCATGCATTCATCATGTGACTGATCATGTGCTGATCATGTTTGGTGTCACACACTGATCATGTGCATCTGGAGGCAATGAACAAAGAGCTGAGTAGGCAGGAATCAGTCAGCAGGCTAGAATCATGGAACTCAGCTCTGAGAAATCATGCTGCTCAGCTGGAAATAATCAAGTAGATGAGCAGGCAGGAATTATGCAGCACAGGTGGCAATAGTCAAGGAGATGACAGGCAGGAATCGTACAGCTCAGCTGGCAATTGTCAAGCAGATGAGCAGACAGTAATCACGCAGCTCAGCAGGCCCTGATCACGTGACTGAGCATGCACTGTTCACGTCGCTGATCACACACCTATCATGTGAATGATCATGCACTGATCACGTGGCTCTCATGCACTGATCACGTGATTGCGCATGCACTGATCACGTAATTGTATGCACTGCTCACGTGGCTATCATGCACTGATCATGTGACTGATCATGCACTGATCACGTAGCTATCTTGCACTGATCACTTGGCTGATCATACACTCATCACGGGACTGATCGTGCACTGATCACGGCGCTATCATGCATTGACTACATGACTCCACATGCACTGATCACGTGGATGATCATGCACTGATCACGTGACTATCATGCACTAATCACGTGGCTATCATTCACTGATCAGGTGGATATCATGCACTGATCACGTGGCTGATCACACACGTATCACATGACTGATCATGCACTGATCACGTGGCTATCATGTACTGATCACGTGGCTGATCATGCAATGATCACGTAGCTACCATGTACTGGTCACGTGACTGATCATGCAATGATCACGTAATTGATCATGCACTGATCATGTGGCTGATCATGCACTGATCACGTGACTGATCATGCACTGATCACGTGACTGATCAAGCACTGATCACGTGGCTATCATGCACTGCTAATGTGGCTGATCATGAAATGATCACGCAGCTACCATGTACTGGTCACGTGACTGATCATGCACTGATCATGTGGCTGATCAGGCACTGATCACGTGACTGATCATGCACTGATCACGTGGCTATCATGCACTGATCACTTGGCTGGTCATACACTGATCACGCAGCTACCATGTACTGGTCACGTGACTGATCATGCACTGATGACGTAAGTGATCATGCACTGATCACGTGGCTATCATGCACTGATCACATGGCTGGTCATACACTGATCACGTGCCTGGTCATGCACAGATTACATGACTGATCATGCACTGATCACGTCACTGATCATGCACTGATCACGTGGCTATCATGCACTACTCACGTGGCTCATCATGCAATGATCATGTAGCTCCCATGTACCGGTCACGTGACTGATCATACACCCATCAGGTGACTGATCATGCACTGATCACGTGGCTATAATGCACTGATCATGTGGCTGGTCATACACTGATCACCTGCCTGGTCATGCACAGATCACGTGACTAATCATGAACTGATCACGTAGCAATCATTCACTGATCACCTGGCTGATCATGCACTGATCACGTGGCTATCATGCAATGATCACGTGGCTATCATGCACTGATCACGTGTCTGATCATGCACTGATACCATGACTGAGCATGGACTGGTCACATGACTATCATGTAGTGATCACGTGACTTAATGGGGCTGACCATGTGACTGATCATGCGCTGAGCATGTTTGCTATCATACACTGATCATGTGCCTCTGGAGGCAATAAACAAAGAGCTGAGTAGGCATGAATCAAACAGTCAGCAGGCAATAACCATGGAACTCAGCTGTGAGGAATCATGCTGCTCAGCTGGCAATAATCAAGCAGCTGAGCAGGCAGGAATTACACAGCACAGCTGGCAATTGTCAAGCAGATGACAGGCAGGAATCATGCAGCTCAGCTGGCAATTGTCAAGCAGATGAGCAGACAGTAATCACGCAGCTCAGCAGGCCCTGATCACGTGACTGAGCATGCACTGTTCACCTGGCTGATCATACACTGATCACGTGATTGATCAAGCATTGATCACTTGGATATCATGCACTGATCACGTGGCTAATCATACACTGTTCACGTGTCTGACCATGCACTGATCACGTGGCTGATCATGCACTGAACACGTGATTGAACATGCACTTATCACGTGGCTGATCATGCAGTGATCACGCAGCTACCATGTACTGGTCACATGACTGATCATGCACTGATCACGTAATTGATCATGCACTGATCACCTGGCTTATCATGCATTCATCATGTGACTGATCATGTGCTGATCATGTTTGGTGTCACACACTGATCATGTGCATCTGGAGGCAATGAACAAAGAGCTGAGTAGGCAGGAATCAGTCAGCAGGCTATAATCATGGAACTCAGCTCTGAGAAATCATGCTGCTCAGCTGGAAATAATCAAGTAGATGAGCAGGCAGGAATTATGCAGCACAGGTGGCAATAGTCAAGGAGATGACAGGCAGGAATCGTACAGCTCAGCTGGCAATTGTCAAGCAGATGAGCAGACAGTAATCACGCAGCTCAGCAGGCCCTGATCACGTGACTGAGCATGCACTGTTCACGTCGCTGATCACACACCTATCATGTGAATGATCATGCACTGATCACGTGGCTCTCATGCACTGATCACGTGATTGCGCATGCACTGATCACGTAATTGTATGCACTGCTCACGTGGCTATCATGCACTGATCATGTGACTGATCATGCACTGATCACGTAGCTATCTTGCACTGATCACTTGGCTGATCATACACTCATCACGGGACTGATCGTGCACTGATCACGGCGCTATCATGCATTGACTACATGACTCCACATGCACTGATCACGTGGATGATCATGCACTGATCACGTGGCTATCATGCACTAATCACGTGGCTATCATTCACTGATCAGGTGGATATCAGCACTGATCACGTGGCTGATCACACACGTATCACATGACTGATCATGCACTGATCACGTGGCTATCATGTACTGATCACGTGGCTGATCATGCACTGATCACGTGGCTATCATGTACTGATCACGTGGCTGATCATGCAATGATCACGTAGCTACCAAGTACTGGTCACGTGACTGATCATGCAATGATCACGTAATTGATCATGCACTGATCATGTGGCTGATCATGCACTGATCACGTGACTGATCATGCACTGATCACGTGACTGATCAAGCACTGATCACGTGGCTATCATGCACTGCTAATGTGGCTGATCATGAAATGATCACGCAGCTACCATGTACTGGTCACGTGACTGATCATGCACTGATCATGTGGCTGATCAGGCACTGATCACGTGACTGATCATGCACTGATCACGTGGCTGATCATGCACTGATCACTTGGCTGGTCATACACTGATCACGCAGCTACCATGTACTGGTCACGTGACTGATCATGCACTGATGATGTAATTGATCATGCACTGATCACGTGGGTATCATGCACTGATCACATGGCTGGTCATACACTGATCACGTGCCTGGTCATGCACAGATTACATGACTGATCATGCACTGATCACGTCACTGATCATGCACTGATCACGTGGCTATCATGCACTACTCACGTGGCTGATCATGCAATGATCATGTAGCTCCCATGTACCGGTCACGTGACTGATCATACACCCATCAGGTGACTGATCATGCACTGATCACGTGGCTATCATGCACTGATCACGTGGCTGGTCATACACTGATCACCTGCCTGGTCATGCACAGATCACGTGACTAATCATGAACTGATCACGTAGCAATCATGCACTGATCACCTGGCTGATCATGCACTGATCACGTGGCTATCATGCAATGATCACGTGGCTGATCATGCACTGATCACGTGTCTGATCATGCACTGATACCATGACTGAGCATGGACTGGTCACATGACTATCATGTAGTGATCACGTGACTTAATGGGGCTGACCATGTGACTGATCATGCGCTGAGCATGTTTGCTATCATACACTGATCATGTGCCTCTGGAGGCAATAAACAAAGAGCTGAGTAGGCATGAATCAAACAGTCAGCAGGCAATAATCATGGAACTCAGCTGTGAGGAATCATGCTGCTCAGCTGGCAATAATCAAGCAGCTGAGCAGGCAGGAATTACACAGCACAGCTGGCAATTGTCAAGCAGATGACAGGCAGGAATCATGCAGCTCAGCTGGCAATTGTCAAGCAGATGAGCAGACAGTAATCACGCAGCTCAGCAGGCCCTGATCACGTGACTGAGCATGCACTGTTCACCTGGCTGATCATACACTGATCACGTGATTGATCAAGCATTGATCACGTGGATATCATGCACTGATCACGTGGCTAATCATACACTGTTCACGTGGCTGACCATGCACTGATCACGTGGCTGATCATGCACTGAACACGTGACTGAACATGCACTTATCACGTGGCTGATCATGCAGTGATCACGCAGCTACCATGTACTGGTCACATGACTGATCATGCACTGATCACGTAATTGATCATGCACTGATCACCTGGCTTATCATGCACTCATCATGTGACTGATCATGCGCTGATCATGTTTGGTGTCACACACTGATCATGTGCATCTGGAGGCAATGAACAAGACTGAGTAGGCACGAATCAGTCAGCAGGCTATAATCATGGAACTCAGCTCTGAGCAATCATGCTGCTCAGCTGGAAATAATCAAGTAGCTGAGCAGGCAGGAATTATGCAGCACAGGTGGCAATAGTCAAGGAGATGACAGGCAGGAATCGTACAGCTCAGCTGGCAATTGTCAAGCAGATGAGCAGACACTAATCACGCAGCTCAGCAGGCCCTGATCACGTGACTGGGCATGCACTGTTCACGTCGCCTGATCATGCACCGATCATGTGAATGATCATGAACTGATCACGTGGCTCTCATGCACTGATCACGTGGCTGAGCATGCACTGATCACGTGGCTTCATGCAATGCTCACGTGGCTATCATGCACTGATCACGTGTCTGATCATGCACTGATACCATGACTGAGCATGGACTGGTCACATGACTATCATGTAGTGATCACGTGACTTAATGGGGCTGACCATGTGACTGATCATGCGCTGAACATGTTTGCTATCATACACTGATCATGTGCCTCTGGAGGCAATAAACAAAGAGCTGAGTAGGCATGAATCAAACAGTCAGCAGGCAATAATCATGGAACTCAGCTGTGAGGAATCATGCTGCTCAGCTGGCAATAATCAAGCAGCTGAGCAGGCAGGAATTACACAGCACAGCTGGCAATTGTCAAGCAGATGACAGGCAGGAATCATGCAGCTCAGCTGGCAATTGTCAAGCAGATGAGCAGACAGTAATCACGCAGCTCAGCAGGCCCTGATCACGTGACTGAGCATGCACTGTTCACCTGGCTGATCATACACTGATCACGTGATTGATCAAGCATTGATCACTTGGATATCATGCACTGATCACGTGGCTAATCATACACTGTTCACGTGTCTGACCATGCACTGATCACGTGGCTGATCATGCACTGAACACGTGATTGAACATGCACTTATCACGTGGCTGATCATGCAGTGATCACGCAGCTACCATGTACTGGTCACATGACTGATCATGCACTGATCACGTAATTGATCATGCACTGATCACCTGGCTTATCATGCATTCATCATGTGACTGATCATGTGCTGATCATGTTTGGTGTCACACACTGATCATGGGCATCTGGAGGCAATGAACAAAGAGCTGAGTAGGCAGGAATCAGTCAGCAGGCTATAATCATGGAACTCAGCTCTGAGAAATCATGCTGCTCAGCTGGAAATAATCAAGTAGATGAGCAGGCAGGAATTATGCAGCACAGGTGGCAATAGTCAAGGAGATGACAGGCAGGAATCGTACAGCTCAGCTGGCAATTGTCAAGCAGATGAGCAGACAGTAATCACGCAGCTCAGCAGGCCCTGATCACGTGACTGAGCATGCACTGTTCACGTCGCTGATCACACACCTATCATGTGAATGATCATGCACTGATCACGTGGCTCTCATGCACTGATCACGTGATTGCGCATGCACTGATCATGTAATTGTATGCACTGCTCACGTGGCTATCATGCACTGATCATGTGACTGATCATGCACTGATCACGTAGCTATCTTGCACTGATCGCTTGGCTGATCATACACTCATCACGGGACTGATCGTGCACTGATCACGGCGCTATCATGCATTGACTACATGACTCCACATGCACTGATCATGTGGATGATCATGCACTGATCACGTGACTATCATGCACTAATCACGTGGCTATCATTCACTGATCAGGTGGATATCATGCACTGATCACGTGGCTGATCACACACGTATCACATGACTGATCATGCACTGATCACGTGGCTATCATGTACTGATCACGTGGCTGATCATGCAATGATCACGTAGCTACCATGTACTGGTCACGTGACTGATCATGCAATGATCACGTAATTGATCATGCACTGGTCATGTGGCTGATCATGCACTGATCACGTGACTGATCATGCACTGATCACGTGACTGATCAAGCACTGATCACGTGGCTATCATGCACTGCTAATGTGGCTGATCATGAAATGATCACGCAGCTACCATGTACTGGTCACGTGACTGATCATGCACTGATCATGTGGCTGATCAGGCACTGATCACGTGACTGATCATGCACTGATCACGTGGCTATCATGCACTGATCACTTGGCTGGTCATACACTGATCACGCAGCTACCATGTACTGGTCACGTGACTGATCATGCACTGATGATGTAATTGATCATGCACTGATCACGTGGCTATCATGCACTGATCACATGGCTGGTCATACACTGATCACGTGCCTGGTCATGCACAGATTACATGACTGATCATGCACTGATCACGTCACTGATCATGCACTGATCACGTGGCTATCATGCACTACTCACGTGGCTGATCATGCAATGATCATGTAGCTACCATGTACCGGTCACGTGACTGATCATACACCCATCAGGTGACTGATCATGCACTGATCACGTGGCTATCATGCACTGATCATGTGGCTGGTCATACACTGATCACCTGCCTGGTCATGCACAGATCACGTGACTAATCATGAACTGATCACGTAGCAATCATTCACTGATCACCTGGCTGATCATGCACTGATCACGTGGCTATCATGCAATGATCACGTGGCTATCATGCACTGATCACGTGTCTGATCATGCACTGATACCATGACTGAGCATGGACTGGTCACATGACTATCATGTAGTGATCACGTGACTTAATGGGGCTGACCATGTGACTGATCATGCGCTGAGCATGTTTGCTATCATACACTGATCATGTGCCTCTGGAGGCAATAAACAAAGAGCTGAGTAGGCATGAATCAAACAGTCAGCAGGCAATAATCATGGAACTCAGCTGTGAGGAATCATGCTGCTCAGCTGGCAATAATCAAGCAGCTGAGCAGGCAGGAATTACACAGCACAGCTGGCAATTGTCAAGCAGATGACAGGCAGGAATCATGCAGCTCAGCTGGCAATTGTCAAGCAGATGAGCAGACAGTAATCACGCAGCTCAGCAGGCCCTGATCACGTGACTGAGCATGCACTGTTCACCTGGCTGATCATACACTGATCACGTGATTGATCAAGCATTGATCACTTGGATATCATGCACTGATCACGTGGCTAATCATACACTGTTCACGTCTCTGACCATGCACTGATCACGTGGCTGATCATGCACTGAACACGTGATTGAACATGCACTTATCACGTGGCTGATCATGCAGTGATCACGCAGCTACCATGTACTGGTCACATGACTGATCATGCACTGATCACGTAATTGATCATGCACTGATCACCTGGCTTATCATGCATTCATCATGTGACTGATCATGTGCTGATCATGTTTGGTGTCACACACTGATCATGTGCATCTGGAGGCAATGAACAAAGAGCTGAGTAGGCAGGAATCAGTCAGCAGGCTATAATCATGGAACTCAGCTCTGAGAAATCATGCTGCTCAGCTGGAAATAATCAAGTAGATGAGCAGGCAGGAATTATGCAGCACAGGTGGCAATAGTCAAGGAGATGACAGGCAGGAATCGTACAGCTCAGCTGGCAATTGTCAAGCAGATGAGCAGACAGTAATCACGCAGCTCAGCAGGCCCTGATCACGTGACTGAGCATGCACTGTTCACGTCGCTGATCACACACCTATCATGTGAATGATCATGCACTGATCACGTGGCTCTCATGCACTGATCACGTGATTGCGCATGCACTGATCACGTAATTGTATGCACTGCTCACGTGGCTATCATGCACTGATCATGTGACTGATCATGCACTGATCACGTAGCTATCTTGCACTGATCACTTGGCTGATCATACACTCATCACGGGACTGATCGTGCACTGATCACGGCGCTATCATGCATTGACTACATGACTCCACATGCACTGATCACGTGGATGATCATGCACTGATCACGTGACTATCATGCACTAATCACGTGGCTATCATTCACTGATCAGGTGGATATCATGCACTGATCACGTGGCTGATCACACACGTATCACATGACTGATCATGCACTGATCACGTGGCTATCATTTACTGATCACGTGGCTGATCATGCAATGATCACGTAGCTACCATGTACTGGTCACGTGACTGATCATGCAATGATCACGTAATTGATCATGCACTGATCATGTGGCTGATCATGCACTGATCACCTGACTGATCATGCACTGATCACGTGACTGATCAAGCACTGATCACGTGGCTATCATGCACTGCTAATGTGGCTGATCATGAAATGATCACGCAGCTACCATGTACTGGTCACGTGACTGATCATGCACTGATCATGTGGCTGATCAGGCACTGATCACGTGACTGATCATGCACTGATCACGTGGCTATCATGCACTGATCACTTGGCTGGTCATACACTGATCACGCAGCTACCATGTACTGGTCACGTGACTGATCATGCACTGATGATGTAATTGATCATGCACTGATCACGTGGCTATCATGCACTGATCACATGGCTGGTCATACACTGATCACGTGCCTGGTCATGCACAGATTACATGACTGATCATGCACTGATCACGTCACTGATCATGCACTGATCACGTGGCTATCATGCACTTCTCACGTGGCTGATCATGCAATGATCATGTAGCTCCCATGTACCGGTCACGTGACTGATCATACACCCATCAGGTGACTGATCATGCACTGATCACGTGGCTATCATGCACTGATCATGTGGCTGGTCATACACTGATCACCTGCCTGGTCATGCACAGATCACGTGACTAATCATGAACTGATCACGTAGCAATCATTCACTGATCACCTGGCTGATCATGCACTGATCACGTGGCTATCATGCAATGATCACGTGGCTATCATGCACTGATCACGTGTCTGATCATGCACTGATACCATGACTGAGCATGGACTGGTCACATGACTATCATGTAGTGATCACGTGACTTAATGGGGCTGACCATGTGACTGATCATGCGCTGAGCATGTTTGCTATCATACACTGATCATGTGCCTCTGGAGGCAATAAACAAAGAGCTGAGTAGGCATGAATCAAACAGTCAGCAGGCAATAATCATGGAACTCAGCTGTGAGGAATCATGCTGCTCAGCTGGCAATAATCAAGCAGCTGAGCAGGCAGGAATTACACAGCACAGCTGGCAATTGTCAAGCAGATGACAGGCAGGAATCATGCAGCTCAGCTGGCAATTGTCAAGCAGATGAGCAGACAGTAATCACGCAGCTCAGCAGGCCCTGATCACGTGACTGAGCATGCACTGTTCACCTGGCTGATCATACACTGATCACGTGATTGATCAAGCATTGATCACTTGGATATCATGCACTGATCACGTGGCTAATCATACACTGTTCACGTGTCTGACCATGCACTGATCACGTGGCTGATCATGCACTGAACACGTGATTGAACATGCACTTATCACGTGGCTGATCATGCAGTGATCACGCAGCTACCATGTACTGGTCACATGACTGATCATGCACTGATCACGTAATTGATCATGCACTGATCACCTGGCTTATCATGCATTCATCATGTGACTGATCATGTGCTGATCATGTTTGGTGTCACACACTGATCATGTGCATCTGGAGGCAATGAACAAAGAGCTGAGTAGGCAGGAATCAGTCAGCAGGCTATAATCATGGAACTCAGCTCTGAGAAATCATGCTGCTCAGCTGGAAATAATCAAGTAGATGAGCAGGCAGGAATTATGCAGCACAGGTGGCAATAGTCAAGGAGATGACAGGCAGGAATCGAACAGCTCAGCTGGCAATTGTCAAGCAGATGAGCAGACAGTAATCACGCAGCTCAGCAGGCCCTGATCACGTGACTGAGCATGCACTGTTCACGTCGCTGATCACACACCTATTATGTGAATGATCATGCACTGATCACGTGGCTCTCATGCACTGATCACGTGATTGCGCATGCACTGATCACGTAATTGTATGCACTGCTCACGTGGCTATCATGCACTGATCACGTGTCTGATCATGCACTGATACCATGACTGAGCATGGACTGGTCACGTGACTATCATGTAGTGATCACGTGACTTAATGGGGCTGACCATGTGACTGATCATGCGCTGAACATGTTTGCTATCATACACTGATCATGTGCCTCTGGAGGCAATAAACAAAGAGCTGAGTAGGCATGAATCAAACAGTCAGCAGGCAATAATCATGGAACTCAGCTGTGAGGAATCATGCTGCTCAGCTGGCAATAATCAAGCAGCTGAGCAGGCAGGAATTACACAGCACAGCTGGCAATTGTCAAGCAATGACAGGCAGGAATCATGCAGCTCAGCTGGCAATTGTCAAGCAGATGAGCAGACAGTAATCACGCAGCTCAGCAGGCCCTGATCACGTGACTGAGCATGCACTTTTCACCTGGCTGATCATACACTGATCACGTGATTGATCAAGCATTGATCACTTGGATATCATGCACTGATCACGTGGCTAATCATACACTGTTCACGTGTCTGACCATGCACTGATCACGTGGCTGATCATGCACTGAACACGTGATTGAACATGCACTTATCACGTGACTGATCATGCAGTGATCACGCAGCTACCATGTACTGGTCACATGACTGATCATGCACTGATCACGTAATTGATCATGCACTGATCACCTGGCTTATCATGCATTCATCATGTGACTGATCATGTGCTGAGCATGTTTGGTGTCACACACTGATCATGTGCATCTGGAGGCAATGAACAAAGAGCTGAGTAGGCAGGAATCAAACAGTCAGCAGGCTATAATCATGGAACTCAGCTCTGAGAAATCATGCTGCTCAGCTGGAAATAATCAAGTAGATGAGCAGGCAGGAATTATGCAGCACAGGTGGCAATAGTCAAGGAGATGACAGGCAGGAATCGTACAACTCAGTTGGCAATTGTCAAGCAGATGAGCAGACAGTAATCACGCAGCTCAGCAGGCCCTGATCACGTGACTGAGCATGCACTGTTCACCTGGCTGATCATACACTGATCACGTGATTGATCAAGCATTGATCACTTGGATATCATGCACTGATCACGTGGCTAATCATACACTGTTCACGTGTCTGACCATGCACTGATCACGTGGCTGATCATGCACTGAACACGTGATTGAACATGCACTTATCACGTGGCTGATCATGCAGTGATCACGCAGCTACCATGTACTGGTCACATGACTGATCATGCACTGATCACTTAATTGATCATGCACTGATCACCTGGCTTATCATGCATTCATCATGTGACTGATCATGTGCTGATCATGTTTGGTGTCACACACTGATCATGGGCATCTGGAGGCAATGAACAAAGAGCTGAGTAGGCAGGAATCAGTCAGCAGGCTATAATCATGGAACTCAGCTCTGAGAAATCATGCTGCTCAGCTGGAAATAATCAAGTAGATGAGCAGGCAGGAATTATGCAGCACAGGTGGCAATAGTCAAGGAGATGACAGGCAGGAATCGTACAGCTCAGCTGGCAATTGTCAAGCAGATGAGCAGACAGTAATCACGCAGCTCAGCAGGCCCTGATCACGTGACTGAGCATGCACTGTTCACGTCGCTGATCACACACCTATCATGTGAATGATCATGCACTGATCACGTGGCTCTCATGCACTGATCACGTGATTGCGCATGCACTGATCACGTAATTGTATGCACTGCTCACGTGGCTATCATGCACTGATCATGTGACTGATCATGCACTGATCACGTAGCTATCTTGCACTGATCGCTTGGCTGATCATACACTCATCACGGGACTGATCGTGCACTGATCACGGCGCTATCATGCATTGACTACATGACTCCACATGCACTGATCATGTGGATGATCATGCACTGATCACGTGACTATCATGCACTAATCACGTGGCTATCATTCACTGATCAGGTGGATATCATGCACTGATCACGTGGCTGATCACACACGTATCACATGACTGATCATGCACTGATCACGTGGCTATCATGTACTGATCACGTGGCTGATCATGCAATGATCACGTAGCTACCATGTACTGGTCACGTGACTGATCATGCAATGATCACGTAATTGATCATGCACTGGTCATGTGGCTGATCATGCACTGATCACGTGACTGATCATGCACTGATCACGTGACTGATCAAGCACTGATCACGTGGCTATCATGCACTGCTAATGTGGCTGATCATGAAATGATCACGCAGCTACCATGTACTGGTCACGTGACTGATCATGCACTGATCATGTGGCTGATCAGGCACTGATCACGTGACTGATCATGCACTGATCACGTGGCTATCATGCACTGATCACTTGGCTGGTCATACACTGATCACGCAGCTACCATGTACTGGTCACGTGACTGATCATGCACTGATGATGTAATTGATCATGCACTGATCACGTGGCTATCATGCACTGATCACATGGCTGGTCATACACTGATCACGTGCCTGGTCATGCACAGATTACATGACTGATCATGCACTGATCACGTCACTGATCATGCACTGATCACGTGGCTATCATGCACTACTCACGTGGCTGATCATGCAATGATCATGTAGCTACCATGTACCGGTCACGTGACTGATCATACACCCATCAGGTGACTGATCATGCACTGATCACGTGGCTATCATGCACTGATCATGTGGCTGGTCATACACTGATCACCTGCCTGGTCATGCACAGATCACGTGACTAATCATGAACTGATCACGTAGCAATCATTCACTGATCACCTGGCTGATCATGCACTGATCACGTGGCTATCATGCAATGATCACGTGGCTATCATGCACTGATCACGTGTCTGATCATGCACTGATACCATGACTGAGCATGGACTGGTCACATGACTATCATGTAGTGATCACGTGACTTAATGGGGCTGACCATGTGACTGATCATGCGCTGAGCATGTTTGCTATCATACACTGATCATGTGCCTCTGGAGGCAATAAACAAAGAGCTGAGTAGGCATGAATCAAACAGTCAGCAGGCAATAATCATGGAACTCAGCTGTGAGGAATCATGCTGCTCAGCTGGCAATAATCAAGCAGCTGAGCAGGCAGGAATTACACAGCACAGCTGGCAATTGTCAAGCAGATGACAGGCAGGAATCATGCAGCTCAGCTGGCAATTGTCAAGCAGATGAGCAGACAGTAATCACGCAGCTCAGCAGGCCCTGATCACGTGACTGAGCATGCACTGTTCACCTGGCTGATCATACACTGATCACGTGATTGATCAAGCATTGATCACTTGGATATCATGCACTGATCACGTGGCTAATCATACACTGTTCACGTGTCTGACCATGCACTGATCACGTGGCTGATCATGCACTGAACACGTGATTGAACATGCACTTATCACGTGGCTGATCATGCAGTGATCACGCAGCTACCATGTACTGGTCACATGACTGATCATGCACTGATCACGTAATTGATCATGCACTGATCACCTGGCTTATCATGCATTCATCATGTGACTGATCATGTGCTGATCATGTTTGGTGTCACACACTGATCATGTGCATCTGGAGGCAATGAACAAAGAGCTGAGTAGGCAGGAATCAGTCAGCAGGCTATAATCATGGAACTCAGCTCTGAGAAATCATGCTGCTCAGCTGGAAATAATCAAGTAGATGAGCAGGCAGGAATTATGCAGCACAGGTGGCAATAGTCAAGGAGATGACAGGCAGGAATCGTACAGCTCAGCTGGCAATTGTCAAGCAGATGAGCAGACAGTAATCACGCAGCTCAGCAGGCCCTGATCACGTGACTGAGCATGCACTGTTCACGTCGCTGATCACACACCTATCATGTGAATGATCATGCACTGATCACGTGGCTATCATGTACTGATCACGTGGCTGATCATGCAATGATCACGTAGCTACCATGTACTGGTCACGTGACTGATCATGCAATGATCACGTAATTGATCATGCACTGATCATGTGGCTGATCATGCACTGATCACGTGACTGATCATGCACTGATCACGTGACTGATCAAGCACTGATCACGTGGCTATCATGCACTGCTAATGTGGCTGATCATGAAATGATCAGGCAGCTACCATGTACTGGTCACGTGACTGATCATGCACTGATCATGTGGCTGATCAGGCACTGATCACGTGACTGATCATGCACTGATCACGTGACTGATCATGCACTGATCACGTGACTGATCATGCACTGATCACGTGACTGATCAAGCACTGATCACGTGGCTATCATGCACTGCTAATGTGGCTGATCATGAAATGATCAGGCAGCTACCATGTACTGGTCACGTGACTGATCATGCACTGATCATGTGGCTGATCAGGCACTGATCACGTGACTGATCATGCACTGATCACGTGGCTATCATGCACTGATCACTTGGCTGGTCATACACTGATCACGCAGCTACCATGTACTGGTCACGTGACTGATCATGCACTGATGATGTAATTGATCATGCACTGATCACGTGGCTATCATGCACTGATCACATGGCTGGTCATACACTGATCACGTGCCTGGTCATGCACAGATTACATGACTGATCATGCACTGATCACGTCACTGATCAAGCACTGATCACGTGGCTATCATGCACTACTCACGTGGCTGATCATGCAATGATCATGTAGCTACCATGTACCGGTCACGTGACTGATCATACACCCATCAGGTGACTGATCATGCACTGATCACGTGGCTGTCATGCACTGATCATGTGGCTGGTCATACACTGATCACCTGCCTGGTCATGCACAGATCACGTGACTAATCATGAACTGATCACGTAGCAATCATTCACTGATCACCTGGCTGATCATGCACTGATCACGTGGCTATCATGCAATGATCACGTGGCTATCATGCACTGATCACGTGTCTGATCATGCACTGATACCATGACTGAGCATGGACTGGTCACATGACTATCATGTAGTGATCACGTGACTTAATGGGGCTGACCATGTGACTGATCATGCGCTGAGCATGTTTGCTATCATACACTGATCATGTGCCTCTGGAGGCAATAAACAAAGAGCTGAGTAGGCATGAATCAAACAGTCAGCAGGCAATAATCATGGAACTCAGCTGTGAGGAATCATGCTGCTCAGCTGGCAATAATCAAGCAGCTGAGCAGGCAGGAATTACACAGCACAGCTGGCAATTGTCAAGCAGATGACAGGCAGGAATCATGCAGCTCAGCTGGCAATTGTCAAGCAGATGAGCAGACAGTAATCACGCAGCTCAGCAGGCCCTGATCACGTGACTGAGCATGCACTGTTCACCTGGCTGATCATACACTGATCACGTGATTGATCAAGCATTGATCACTTGGATATCATGCACTGATCACGTGGCTAATCATACACTGTTCACGTGTCTGACCATGCACTGATCACGTGGCTGATCATGCACTGAACACGTGATTGAACATGCACTTATCACGTGGCTGATCATGCAGTGATCACGCAGCTACCATGTACTGGTCACATGACTGATCATGCACTGATCACGTAATTGATCATGCACTGATCACCTGGCTTATCATGCATTCATCATGTGACTGATCATGTGCTGATCATGTTTGGTGTCACACACTGATCATGTGCATCTGGAGGCAATGAACAAAGAGCTGAGTAGGCAGGAATCAGTCAGCAGGCTATAATCATGGAACTCAGCTCTGAGAAATCATGCTGCTCAGCTGGAAATAATCAAGTAGATGAGCAGGCAGGAATTATGCAGCACAGGTGGCAATAGTCAAGGAGATGACAGGCAGGAATCGTACAGCTCAGCTGGCAATTGTCAAGCAGATGAGCAGACAGTAATCACGCAGCTCAGCAGGCCCTGATCACGTGACTGAGCATGCACTGTTCACGTCGCTGATCACACACCTATCATGTGAATGATCATGCACTGATCACGTGGCTCTCATGCACTGATCACGTGATTGCGCATGCACTGATCACGTAATTGTATGCACTGCTCACGTGGCTATCATGCACTGATCATGTGACTGATCATGCACTGATCACGTAGCTATCTTGCACTGATCACTTGGCTGATCATACACTCATCACGGGACTGATCGTGCACTGATCACGGCGCTATCATGCATTGACTACATGACTCCACATGCACTGATCACGTGGATGATCATGCACTGATCACGTGACTATCATGAACTAATCACGTGGCTATCATTCACTGATCAGGTGGATATCATGCACTGATCACGTGGCTGATCACACATGTATCACATGACTGATCATGCACTGATCACGTGGCTATCATGTACTGATCACGTGGCTGATCATGCAATGATCACGTAGCTACCATGTACTGGTTACGTGACTGATCATGCAATGATCACATAATTGATCATGCACTGATCATGTGGCTGATCATGCACTGATCACGTGACTGATCATGCACTGATCACGTGACTGATCAAGCACTGATCACGTGGCTATCATGCACTGCTAATGTGGCTGATCATGAAATGATCACGCAGCTACCATGTACTGGTCACGTGACTGATCATGCACTGATCATGTGGCTGATCAGGCACTGATCACGTGACTGATCATGCACTGATCACGTGGCTATCATGCAATGATCACGTGGCTATCATGCACTGATCACGTGTCTGATCATGCACTGATACCATGACTGAGCATGGACTGGTCACATGACTATCATGTAGTGATCACGTGACTTAATGGGGCTGACCATGTGACTGATCATGCGCTGAGCATGTTTGCTATCATACACTGATCATGTGCCTCTGGAGGCAATAAACAAAGAGCTGAGTAGGCATGAATCAAACAGTCAGCAGGCAATCATCATGGAACTCAGCTGTGAGGAATCATGCTGCTCAGCTGGCAATAATCAAGCAGCTGAGCAGGCAGGAATTACACAGCACAGCTGGCAATTGTCAAGCAGATGACAGGCAGGAATCATGCAGCTCAGCTGGCAATTGTCAAGCAGATGAGCAGACAGTAATCACGCAGCTCAGCAGGCCCTGATCACGTGACTGAGCATGCACTGTTCACCTGGCTGATCATACACTGATCACGTGATTGATCAAGCATTGATCACTTGGATATCATGCACTGATCACGTGGCTATTCATACACTGTTCACGTGTCTGACCTTGCACTGATCACGTGGCTGATCATGCACTGAACACGTGATTGAACATGCACTTATCACGTGGCTGATCATGCAGTGATCACGCAGCTACCATGTACTGGTCACATGACTGATCATGCACTGATCACGTAATTGATCATGCACTGATCACCTGGCTTATCATGCATTCATCATGTGACTGATCATGTGCTGATCATGTTTGGTGTCACACACTGATCATGTGCATCTGGAGGCAATGAACAAAGAGCTGAGTAGGCAGGAATCAGTCAGCAGGCTATAATCATGGAACTCAGCTCTGAGAAATCATGCTGCTCAGCTGGAAATAATCAAGTAGATGAGCAGGCAGGAATTATGCAGCACAGGTGGCAATAGTCAAGGAGATGACAGGCAGGAATCGTACAGCTCAGCTGGCAATTGTCAAGCAGATGAGCAGACAGTAATCACGCAGCTCAGCAGGCCCTGATCACGTGACTGAGCATGCACTGTTCACGTCGCTGATCACACACCTATCATGTGAATGATCATGCACTGATCACGTGGCTCTCATGCACTGATCACGTGATTGCGCATGCACTGATCACGTAATTGTATGCACTGCTCACGTGGCTATCATGCACTGATCATGTGACTGATCATGCACTGATCACGTAGCTATCTTGCACTGATCACTTGGCTGATCATACACTCATCACGGGACTGATCGTGCACTGATCACGGCGCTATCATGCATTGATTACATGACTCCACATGCACTGATCACGTGGATGATCATGCACTGATCACGTGACTATCATGCACTAATCACGTGGCTCTCATTCACTGATCAGGTGGATATCATGCACTGATCACGTGGCTGATCACACACGTATCACATGACTGATCATGCACTGATCACGTGGCTATCATGTACTGATCACGTGGCTGATCATGCAATGATCACGTAGCTACCATGTACTGGTCACGTGACTGATCATGCAATGATCACGTAATTGATCATGCACTGATCATGTGGCTGATCATGCACTGATCACGTGACTGATCATGCACTGATCACGTGACTGATCAAGCACTGATCACGTGGCTATCATGCACTGCTAATGTGGCTGATCATGAAATGATCACGCAGCTACCATGTACTGGTCACGTGACTGATCATGCACTGTTCATGTGGCTGATCAGGCACTGATCACGTGACTGATCATGCACTGATCACGTGGCTATCATGCACTGATCACTTGGCTGGTCATACACTGATCACGCATCTACCATGTACTGGTCACGTGACTGATCTTGCACTGATGATGTAATTGATCATGCACTGATCACGTGGCTATCATGCACTGATCACATGGCTGGTCATACACTGATCACGTGCCTGGTCATGCACAGATTACATGACTGATCATGCACTGATCACGTGGCTATCATGCACTACTCACGTGGCTGATCATGCAATGATCATGTAGCTACCATGTACCGATCACGTGACTGATCATACACTCATCAGGTGGCTGATCATGCACTGATCACGTGGCTATCATGCACTGATCATGTGGCTGGTCATGCACTGATCACCTGCCTGGTCATGCACAGATCACATGACTAATCATGAACTGATCACGTAGCAATCATTCACTGATCACCTGGCTGATCATGCACTGATCACGTGTCTGATCATGCACTGATACCATGACTGAGCATGGACTGGTCACATGAGTATCATGTAGTGATCACGTGACTTAATGGGGCTGACCATGTGACTGGTCATGCGCTGAACATGTTTGCTATCATACACTGATCATGTGCCTCTGGAGGCAATAAACAAAGAGCTGAGTAGGCATGAATCAAACAGTCAGCAGGCAATAATCATGGAACTCAGCTGTGAGGAATCATGCTGCTCAGCTGGCAATAATCAAGCAGCTGAGCATGCAGGAATTACACAGCACAGCTGGCAATTGTCAAGCAGATGACAGGCAGGAATCATGCAGCTCAGCTGGCAATTGTCAAGCAGATGAGCAGACAGTAATCACGCAGCTCAGCAGGCCCTGATCACGTGACTGAGCATGCACTGTTCACCTGGCTGATCATACACTGATCACGTGATTGATCAAGCATTGATCACTTGGATATCATGCACTGATCACGTGGCTAATCATACACTGTTCACGTGTCTGACCATGCACTGATCACGTGGCTGATCATGCACTGAACACGTGATTGAACATGCACTTATCACGTGGCTGATCATACAGTGATCACGCAGCTACCATGTACTGGTCACATGACTGATCATGCACTGATCACGTAATTGATCATGCACTGATCACCTGGCTTATCATGCATTCATCATGTGACTGATCATGTGCTGATCATGTTTGGTGTCACACACTGATGATGTGCATCTGGAGGCAATGAACAAAGAGCTGAGTAGGCAGGAATCAGTCAGCAGGCTATAATCATGGAACTCAGCTCTGAGAAATCATGCTGCTCAGCTGGAAATAATCAAGTAGATGAGCAGGCAGGAATTATGCAGCACAGGTGGCAATAGTCAAGGAGATGACAGGCAGGAATCGTACAGCTCAGCTGGCAATTGTCAAGCAGATGAGCAGACAGTAATCACGCAGCTCAGCAGGCCCTGATCACGTGACTGAGCATGCACTGTTCACGTCGCTGATCACACACCTATCATGTGAATGATCATGCACTGATCACGTGGCTCTCATGCACTGATCACGTGATTGCGCATGCACTGATCACGTAATTGTATGCACTGCTCACGTGGCTATCATGCACTGATCATGTGACTGATCATGCACTGATCACGTAGCTATCTTGCACTGATCACTTGGCTGATCATACACTCATTACGGGACTGATCGTGCACTGATCACGGCGCTATCAGGCATTGACTACATGACTCCACATGCACTGATCACGTGGATGATCATGCACTGATCACGTGACTATCATGCACTAATCACGTGGCTATCATTCACTGATCAGGTGGATATCATGCACTGATCACGTGGCTGATCACACACGTATCACATGACTGATCATGCACTGATCACGTGGCTATCATGTACTGATCACGTGGCTGATCATGCAATGATCACGTAGCTACCATGTACTGGTCACGTGACTGATCATGCAATGATCACGTAATTGATCATGCACTGATCATGTGGCTGATCATGCACTGATCACGTGACTGATCAAGCACTGATCACGTGGCTATCATGCACTGCTAATGTGGCTGATCATGAAATGATCACGCAGCTACCATGTACTGGTCACGTGACTGATCATGCACTGATCATGTGGCTGATCAGGCACTGATCACGTGACTGATCATGCACTGATCACGTGGCTATCATGCACTGATCACTTGGCTGGTCATACACTGATCACGCAGCTACCATGTACTGGTCACGTGACTGATCATGCACTGATGATGTAATTGATCATGCACTGATCACGTGGCTATCATGCACTGATCACATGGCTGGTCATACACTGATCACGTGCCTGGTCATGCACAGATTACATGACTGATCATGCACTGATCACGTCACTGATCATGCACTGATCACGTGGCTATCATGCACTACTCACGTGGCTGATCATGCAATGATCATGTAGCTCCCATGTACCGGTCACGTGACTGATCATACACCCATCAGGTGACTGATCATGCACTGATCACGTGGCTATCATGCACTGATCATGTGGCTGGTCATACACTGATCACCTGCCTGGTCATGCACAGATCACGTGACTAATCATGAACTGATCACGTAGCAATCATTCACTGATCACCTGGCTGATCATGCACTGATCACGTGGCTATCATGCAATGATCACGTGGCTCTCATGCACTGATCACGTGATTGCGCATGCACTGATCACGTAATTGTATGCACTGCTCACGTGGCTATCATGCACTGATCATGTGACTGATCATGCACTGATCACGTAGCTATCTTGCACTGATCACTTGGCTGATCATACACTCATCACGGGACTGATCGTGCACTGATCACGGCGCTATCATGCATTGATTATGTGACTCCACATGCACTGATCACGTGGATGATCATGCACTGATCAGGTGACTATCATGCACTAATCACGTGGCTCTCATTCACTGATCAGGTGGATATCATGCACTGATCACGTGGCTGATCACACACGTATCACATGACTGATCATGCACTGATCACGTGGCTATCATGTACTGATCACGTGGCTGATCATGCAATGATCACGTAGCAACCATGTACTGGTCATGTGACTGATCATGCAATGATCACGTAATTGATCATGCACTGATCATGTGGCTGATCATGCACTGATCACGTGACTGATCATGCACTGATCACGTGACTGATCAAGCACTGATCACGTGGCTATCATGCACTGCTAATGTGGCTGATCATGAAATGATCACGCAGCTACCATGTACTGGTCACGTGACTGATCATGCACTGATCATGTGGCTGATCAGGCACTGATCACGTGACTGATCATGCACTGATCACTTGGCTGGTCATACACTGATCACGTGCCTGGTCATGCACAGATTACAGGACTGATCATGCACTGATCACGTGGCTATCATGCACTACTCACGTGGCTGATCATGCAATGATCATGTAGCTACCATGTACCGGTCACGTGACTGATCATACACTCATCAGGTGACTGATCATGCACTGATCACGTGGCTATCATGCACTGATCATGTGGCTGGTCATGCACTGATCACCTGCCTGGTCATGCACAGATCACATGACTAATCATGAACTTATCACGTAGCAATCATTCACTGATCACCTGGCTGATCATGCACTGATCACGTGGCTATCATGCAATGATCACGTGGCTATCATGCACTGATCACGTGTCTGATCATGCACTGATACCATGACTGAGCATGGACTGGTCACATGACTATCATGTAGTGATCACGTGACTTAATGGGGCTGACCATGTGACTGATCATGCGCTGAGCATGTTTGCTATCATACACTGATCATGTGCCTCTGGAGGCAATAAACAAAGAGCTGAGTAGGCATGAATCAAACAGTCAGCAGGCAATAATCATGGAACTCAGCTGTGAGGAATCATGCTGCTCAGCTGGCAATAATCAAGCAGCTGAGCAGGCAGGAATTACACAGCACAGCTGGCAATTGTCAAGCAGATGACAGGCAGGAATCATGCAGCTCAGCTGGCAATTGTCAAGCAGATGAGCAGACAGTAATCACGCAGCTCAGCAGGCCCTGATCACGTGACTGAGCATGCACTGTTCACCTGGCTGATCATACACTGATCACGTGATTGATCAAGCATTGATCACTTGGATATCATGCACTGATCACGTGGCTAATCATACACTGTTCACGTGTCTGACCATGCACTGATCACGTGGCTGATCATGCACTGAACACGTGATTGAACATGCACTTATCACGTGGCTGATCATGCAGTGATCACGCAGCTACCATGTACTGGTCACATGACTGATCATGCACTGATCACGTAATTGATCATGCACTGATCCCCTGGCTTATCATGCATTCATCATGTGACTGATCATGTGCTGATCATGTTTGGTGTCACACACTGATCATGTGCATCTGGAGGCAATGAACAAAGAGCTGAGTAGGCAGGAATCAGTCAGCAGGCTATAATCATGGAACTCAGCTCTGAGAAATCATGCTGCTCAGCTGGAAATAATCAAGTAGATGAGCAGGCAGGAATTATGCAGCACAGGTGGCAATAGTCAAGGAGATGACAGGCAGGAATCGTACAGCTCAGCTGGCAATTGTCAAGCAGATGAGCAGACAGTAATCACGCAGCTCAGCAGGCCCTGATCACGTGACTGAGCATGCACTGTTCACGTCGCTGATCACACACCTATCATGTGAATGATCATGCACTGATCACGTGGCTCTCATGCACTGATCACGTGATTGCGCATGCACTGATCACGTAATTGTATGCACTGCTCACGTGGCTATCATGCACTGATCATGTGACTGATCATGCACTGATCACGTAGCTATCTTGCACTGATCACTTGGCTGATCATACACTCATCACGGGACTGATCGTGCACTGATCACGGCGCTATCATGCATTGACTACATGACTCCACATGCACTGATCACGTGGATGATCATGCACTGATCACGTGACTATCATGCACTAATCACGTGGCTATCATTCACTGATCAGGTGGATATCATGCACTGATCACGTGGCTGATCACACACGTATCACATGACTGATCATGCACTGATCACGTGGCTATCATGTACTGATCACGTGGCTGATCATGCAATGATCACGTAGCTACCATGTACTGGTCACGTGACTGATCATGCAATGATCACGTAATTGATCATGCACTGATCATGTGGCTGATCATGCACTGATCACGTGACTGATCATGCACTGATCACGTGACTGATCAAGCACTGATCACGTGGCTATCATGCACTGCTAATGTGGCTGATCATGAAATGATCACGCAGCTACCATGTACTGGTCACGTGACTGATCATGCACTGATCATGTGGCTGATCAGGCACTGATCACGTGACTGATCATGCACTGATCACGTGGCTATCATGCACTGATCACTTGGCTGGTCATACACTGATCACGCAGCTACCATGTACTGGTCACGTGACTGATCATGCACTGATGATGTAATTGATCATGCACTGATCACGTGGCTATCATGCACTGATCACATGGCTGGTCATACACTGATCACGTGCCTGGTCATGCACAGATTACATGACTGATCATGCACTGATCACGTCACTGATCATGCACTGATCACGTGGCTATCATGCACTACTCACGTGGCTGATCATGCAATGATCATGTAGCTACCATGTACCGGTCACGTGACTGATCATACACCCATCAGGTGACTGATCATGCACTGATCACGTGGCTATCATGCACTGATCATGTGGCTGGTCATACACTGATCACCTGCCTGGTCATGCACAGATCACGTGACTAATCATGAACTGATCACGTAGCAATCATTCACTGATCACCTGGCTGATCATGCACTGATCACGTGGCTATCATGCAATGATCACGTGGCTATCATGCACTGATCACGTGTCTGATCATGCACTGATACCATGACTGAGCATGGACTGGTCACATGACTATCATGTAGTGATCACGTGACTTAATGGGGCTGACCATGTGACTGATCATGCGCTGAGCATGTTTGCTATCATACACTGATCATGTGCCTCTGGAGGCAATAAACAAAGAGCTGAGTAGGCATGAATCAAACAGTCAGCAGGCAATAATCATGGAACTCAGCTGTGAGGAATCATGCTGCTCAGCTGGCAATAATCAAGCAGCTGAGCAGGCAGGAATTACACAGCACAGCTGGCAATTGTCAAGCAGATGACAGGCAGGAATCATGCAGCTCAGCTGGCAATTGTCAAGCAGATGAGCAGACAGTAATCACGCAGCTCAGCAGGCCCTGATCACGTGACTGAGCATGCACTGTTCACCTGGCTGATCATACACTGATCACGTGATTGATCAAGCATTGATCACTTGGATATCATGCACTGATCACGTGGCTAATCATACACTGTTCACGTGTCTGACCATGCACTGATCACGTGGCTGATCATGCACTGAACACGTGATTGAACATGCACTTATCACGTGGCTGATCATGCAGTGATCACGCAGCTACCATGTACTGGTCACATGACTGATCATGCACTGATCACGTAATTGATCATGCACTGATCACCTGGCTTATCATGCATTCATCATGTGACTGATCATGTGCTGATCATGTTTGGTGTCACACACTGATCATGTGCATCTGGAGGCAATGAACAAAGAGCTGAGTAGGCAGGAATCAGTCAGCAGGCTATAATCATGGAACTCAGCTCTGAGAAATCATGCTGCTCAGCTGGAAATAATCAAGTAGATGAGCAGGCAGGAATTATGCAGCACAGGTGGCAATAGTCAAGGAGATGACAGGCAGGAATCGTACAGCTCAGCTGGCAATTGTCAAGCAGATGAGCAGACAGTAATCACGCAGCTCAGCAGGCCCTGATCACGTGACTGAGCATGCACTGTTCACGTCGCTGATCACACACCTATCATGTGAAAGATCATGCACTGATCACGTGGCTCTCATGCACTGATCACGTGATTGCACATGCACTGATCACGTAATTGTATGCACTGCTCACGTGGCTATCATGCACTGATCATGTGACTGATCATGCACTGATCACGTAGCTATCTTGCACTGATCACTTGGCTGATCATACACTCATCACGGGACTGATCGTGCACTGATCACAGCGCTATCATGCATTGACTACATGACTCCACATGCACTGATCACGTGGATGATCATGCACTGATCACGTGACTATCATGCACTAATCACGTGGCTATCATTCACTGATCAGGTGGATATCATGCACTGATCACGTGGCTGATCACACACGTATCACATGACTGATCATGCAATGATCACGTGGCTATCATGTACTGATCACGTGGCTGATCATGCAATGATCACGTAGCTACCATGTACTGGTCACGTGACTGATCATGCAATGATCACGTAATTGATCATGCACTGATCATGTGGCTGATCATGCACTGATCACGTGACTGATCATGCACTGATCACGTGACTGATCAAGCACTGATCACGTGGCTATCATGCACTGCTAATGTGGCTGATCATGAAATGATCACGCAGCTACCATGTACTGGTCACGTGACTGATCATGCACTGATCATGTGGCTGATCAGGCACTGATCACGTGACTGATCATGCACTGATCACGTGGCTATCATGCACTGATCACTTGGCTGGTCATACACTGATCACGCAGCTACCATGTACTGGTCACGTGACTGATCATGCACTGATCACGTGACTGATCATGCACTGATCACGTGGCTATCATGCACTGATCACATGGCTGGTCATACACTGATCACGTGCCTGGTCATGCACAGATTACATGACTGATCATGCACTGATCACGTCACTGATCATGCACTGATCACGTGGCTATCATGCACTACTCACGTGGCTGATCATGCAATGATCATGTAGCTCCCATGTACCGGTCACGTGACTGATCATACACCCATCAGGTGACTGATCATGCACTGATCACGTGGCTATCATGCACTGATCATGTGGCTGGTCATACACTGATCACCTGCCTGGTCATGCACAGATCACGTGACTAATCATGAACTGATCACGTAGCAATCATTCACTGATCACCTGGCTGATCATGCACTGATCACGTGGCTATCATGCAATGATCACGTGGCTATCATGCACTGATCACGTGTCTGATCATGCACTGATACCATGACTGAGCATGGACTGGTCACATGACTATCATGTAGTGATCACGTGACTTAATGGGGCTGACCATGTGACTGATCATGCGCTGAACATGTTTGCTATCATACACTGATCATGTGCCTCTGGAGGCAATAAACAAAGAGCTGAGTAGGCACGAATCAAACAGTCAGCAGGCAAAAATCATGGAACTCAGCTGTGAGGATTCATGCTGCTCAGCTGGCAATAATCAAGCAGCTGAGCAGGCAGGAATTACACAGCACAGCTGGCAATTGTCAAGCAGATGACAGGCAGGAATCATGCAGCTCAGCTGGCAATTGTCAAGCAGATGAGCAGACAGTAATCACGCAGCTCAGCAGGCCCTGATCACGTGACTGAGCATGCACTGTTCACCTGGCTGATCATACACTGATCACGTGATTGATCAAGCATTGATCACTTGGATATCATGCACTGATCACGTGGCTAATCATACACTGTTCACGTGTCTGACCATGCACTGATCACGTGGCTGATCATGCACTGAACACGTGATTGAACATGCACTTATCACGTGGCTGATCATGCAGTGATCACGCAGCTACCATGTACTGGTCACATGACTGATCATGCACTGATCACGTAATTGATCATGCACTGATCACCTGGCTTATCATGCATTCATCATGTGACTGATCATGTGCTGATCATGTTTGGTGTCACACACTGATCATGTGCATCTGGAGGCAATGAACAAAGAGCTGAGTAGGCAGGAATCAGTCAGCAGGCTATAATCATGGAACTCAGCTCTGAGAAATCATGCTGCTCAGCTGGAAATAATCAAGTAGATGAGCAGGCAGGAATTATGCAGCACAGGTGGCAATAGTCAAGGAGATGACAGGCAGGAATCGTACAGCTCAGCTGGCAATTGTCAAGCAGATGAGCAGACAGTAATCACGCAGCTCAGCAGGCCCTGATCACGTGACTGAGCATGCACTGTTCACGTCGCTGATCACACACCTATCATGTGAATGATCATGCACTGATCACGTGGCTCTCATGCACTGATCACGTGATTGCGCATGCACTGATCACGTAATTGTATGCACTGCTCACGTGGCTATCATGCACTGATCATGTGACTGATCATGCACTGATCACGTAGCTATCTTGCACTGATCACTTGGCTGATCATACACTCATCACGGGACTGATCGTGCACTGATCACGGCGCTATCATGCATTGACTACATGACTCCACATGCACTGATCACGTGGATGATCATGCACTGATCACGTGACTATCATGCACTAATCACGTGGCTATCATTCACTGATCAGGTGGATATCATGCACTGATCACGTGGCTGATCACACACGTATCACATGACTGATCATGTACTGATCACGTGGCTGATCATGCAATGATCACGTAGCTACCATGTACTGGTCACGTGACTGATCATGCACTGATCACGTAATTGATCATGCACTGATCATGTGGCTGATCATGCACTGATCACGTGACTGATCATGCACTGATCACGTGACTGATCAAGCACTGATCACGTGGCTATCATGCACTGCTAATGTGGCTGATCATGAAATCATCACGCAGCTACCATGTACTGGTCACTTGACTGATCATGCACTGATCATGTGGCTGATCAGGCACTGATCACGTGACTGATCATGCACTGATCACGCAGCTACCATGTACTGGTCACGTGACTGATCATGCACTGATGATGTAATTGATCATGCACTGATCACGTGGCTATCATGCACTGATCACATGGCTGGTCATACACTGATCACGTGCCTGGTCATGCACAGATTACATGACTGATCATGCACTGATCACGTCACTGATCATGCACTGATCACGTGGCTATCATGCACTACTCACGTGGCTGATCATGCAATGATCATGTAGCTACCATGTACCGGTCACGTGACTGATCATACACCCATCAGGTGACTGATCATGCACTGATCACGTGGCTATCATGCACTGATCATGTGGCTGGTCATACACTGATCACCTGCCTGGTCATGCACAGATCACGTGACTAATCATGAACTGATCACGTAGCAATCATTCACTGATCACCTGGCTGATCATGCACTGATCACGTGGCTATCATGCAATGATCACGTGGCTATCATGCACTGATCACGTGTCTGATCATGCACTGATACCATGACTGAGCATGGACTGGTCACATGACTATCATGTAGTGATCACGTGACTTAATGGGGCTGACCATGTGACTGATCATGCGCTGAGCATGTTTGCTATCATACACTGATCATGTGCCTCTGGAGGCAATAAACAAAGAGCTGAGTAGGCATGAATCAAACAGTCAGCAGGCAATAATCATGGAACTCAGCTGTGAGGAATCATGCTGCTCAGCTGGCAATAATCAAGCAGCTGAGCAGGCAGGAATTACACAGCACAGCTGGCAATTGTCAAGCAGATGACAGGCAGGAATCATGCAGCTCAGCTGGCAATTGTCAAGCAGATGAGCAGACAGTAATCACGCAGCTCAGCAGGCCCTGATCACGTGACTGAGCATGCACTGTTCACCTGGCTGATCATACACTGATCACGTGATTGATCAAGCATTGATCACTTGGATATCATGCACTGATCACGTGGCTAATCATACACTGTTCACGTGTCTGACCATGCACTGATCACGTGGCTGATCATGCACTGAACACGTGATTGAACATGCACTTATCACGTGGCTGATCATGCAGTGATCACGCAACTACCATGTACTGGTCACATGACTGATCATGCACTGATCACGTAATTGATCATGCACTGATCACCTGGCTTATCATGCATTCATCATGTGACTGATCATGTGCTGATCATGTTTGGTGTCACACACTGATCATGTGCATCTGGAGGCAATGAACAAAGAGCTGAGTAGGCAGGAATCAGTCAGCAGGCGATAATCATGGAACTCAGCTCTGAGAAGTCATGCTGCTCAGCTGGAAATAATCAAGTAGATGAGCAGGCAGGAATTATGCAGCACAGGTGGCAATAGTCAAGGAGATGACAGGCAGGAATCGTACAGCTCAGCTGGCAATTGTCAAGCAGATGAGCAGACAGTAATCACGCAGCTCAGCAGGCCCTGATCACGTGACTGAGCATGCACTGTTCACGTCGCTGATCACACACCTATCATGTGAATGATCATGCACTGATCACGTGGCTCTCATGCACTGATCACGTGATTGCGCATGCACTGATCACGTAATTGTATGCACTGCTCACGTGGCTATCATGCACTGATCATGTGACTGATCATGCACTGATCACGTAGCTATCTTGCACTGATCACTTGGCTGATCATACACTCATCACGGGACTGATCGTGCACTGATCACGGCGCTATCATGCATTGACTACATGACTCCACATGCACTGATCACGTGGATGATCATGCACTGATCACGTGACTATCATGCACTAATCACGTGGCTATCATTCACTGATCAGGTGGATATCATGCACTGATCACGTGGCTGATCACACACGTATCACATGACTGATCATGCACTGATCACGTGGCTATCATGTACTGATCACGTGGCTGATCATGCAATGATCACGTAGCTACCATGTACTGGTCACGTGACTGATCATGCAATGATCACGTAATTGATCATGCACTGATCATGTGGCTGATCATGCACTGATCACGTGACTGATCATGCACTGATCACGTGACTGATCAAGCACTGATCACGTGGCTATCATGCACTGCTAATGTGGCTGATCATGAAATGATCACGCAGCTACCATGTACTGGTCACGTGACTGATCATGCACTGATCATGTGGCTGATCAGGCACTGATCACGTGACTGATCATGCACTGATCACGTGGCTATCATGCACTGATCACTTGGCTGGTCATACACTGATCACGCAGCTACCATGTACTGGTCACGTGACTGATCATGCACTGATGATGTAATTGATCATGCACTGATCACGTGGCTATCATGCACTGATCACATGGCTGGTCATACACTGATCACGTGCCTGGTCATGCACAGATTACATGACTGATCATGCACTGATCACGTCACTGATCATGCACTGATCACGTGGCTATCATGCACTACTCACGTGGCTGATCATGCAATGATCATGTAGCTACCATGTACCGGTCACGTGACTGATCATACACCCATCAGGTGACTGATCATGCACTGATCACGTGGCTATCATGCACTGATCATGTGGCTGGTCATACACTGATCACCTGCCTGGTCATGCACAGATCACGTGACTAATCATGAACTGATCACGTAGCAATCATTCACTGATCACCTGGCTGATCATGCACTGATCACGTGGCTATCATGCAATGATCACGTGGCTATCATGCACTGATCACGTGTCTGATCATGCACTGATACCATGACTGAGCATGGACTGGTCACATGACTATCATGTAGTGATCACGTGACTTAATGGGGCTGACCATGTGACTGATCATGCGCTGAGCATGTTTGCTATCATACACTGATCATGTGCCTCTGGAGGCAATAAACAAAGAGCTGAGTAGGCATGAATCAAACAGTCAGCAGGCAATAATCATGGAACTCAGCTGTGAGGAATCATGCTGCTCAGCTGGCAATAATCAAGCAGCTGAGCAGGCAGGAATTACACAGCACAGCTGGCAATTGTCAAGCAGATGACAGGCAGGAATCATGCAGCTCAGCTGGCAATTGTCAAGCAGATGAGCAGACAGTAATCACGCAGCTCAGCAGGCCCTGATCACGTGACTGAGCATGCACTGTTCACCTGGCTGATCATACACTGATCACGTGATTGATCAAGCATTGATCACTTGGATATCATGCACTGATCACGTGGCTAATCATACACTGTTCACGTGTCTGACCATGCACTGATCACGTGGCTGATCATGCACTGAACACGTGATTGAACATGCACTTATCACGTGGCTGATCATGCAGTGATCACGCAGCTACCATGTACTGGTCACATGACTGATCATGCACTGATCACGTAATTGATCATGCACTGATCACCTGGCTTATCATGCATTCATCATGTGACTGATCATGTGCTGATCATGTTTGGTGTCACACACTGATCATGTGCATCTGGAGGCAATGAACAAAGAGCTGAGTAGGCAGGAATCAGTCAGCAGGCTATAATCATGGAACTCAGCTCTGAGAAATCATGCTGCTCAGCTGGAAATAATCAAGTAGATGAGCAGGCAGGAATTATGCAGCACAGGTGGCAATAGTCAAGGAGATGACAGGCAGGAATCGTACAGCTCAGCTGGCAATTGTCAAGCAGATGAGCAGACAGTAATCACGCAGCTCAGCAGGCCCTGATCACGTGACTGAGCATGCACTGTTCACGTCGCTGATCACACACCTATCATGTGAATGATCATGCACTGATCACGTGGCTCTCATGCACTGATCACGTGATTGCGCATGCACTGATCACGTAATTGTATGCACTGCTCACGTGGCTATCATGCACTGATCATGTGACTGATCATGCACTGATCACGTAGCTATCTTGCACTGATCACTTGGCTGATCATACACTCATCACGGGACTGATCGTGCACTGATCACGGCGCTATCATGCATTGACTACATGACTCCACATGCACTGATCACGTGGATGATCATGCACTGATCACGTGACTATCATGCACTAATCACGTGGCTATCATTCACTGATCAGGTGGATATCATGCATTGATCACGTGGCTGATCACACACGTATCACATGACTGATCATGCACTGATCACGTGGCTATCATGTACTGATCACGTGGCTGATCATGCAATGATCACGTAGCTACCATGTACTGGTCACGTGACTGATCATGCAATGATCACGTAATTGATCATGCACTGATCATGTGGCTGATCATGCACTGATCACGTGACTGATCATGCACTGATCACGTGACTGATCAAGCACTGATCACGTGGCTATCATGCACTGCTAATGTGGCTGATCATGAAATGATCACGCAGCTACCATGTACTGGTCACGTGACTGATCATGCACTGATCATGTGGCTGATCAGGCACTGATCACGTGACTGATCATGCACTGATCACGTGGCTATCATGCACTGATCACTTGGCTGGTCATACACTGATCACGCAGCTACCATGTACTGGTCACGTGACTGATCATGCACTGATGATGTAATTGATCATGCACTGATCACGTGGCTATCATGCACTGATCACATGGCTGGTCATACACTGATCACGTGCCTGGTCATGCACAGATTACATGACTGATCATGCACTGATCACGTCACTGATCATGCACTGATCACGTGGCTATCATGCACTACTCACGTGGCTGATCATGCAATGATCATGTAGCTACCATGTACCGGTCACGTGACTGATCATACACCCATCAGGTGACTGATCATGCACTGATCACGTGGCTATTATGCACTGATCATGTGGCTGGTCATACACTGATCACCTGCCTGGTCATGCACAGATCACGTGACTAATCATGAACTGATCACGTAGCAATCATTCACTGATCACCTGGCTGATCATGCACTGATCACGTGGCTATCATGCAATGATCACGTGGCTATCATGCACTGATCACGTGTCTGATCATGCACTGATACCATGACTGAGCATGGACTGGTCACATGACTATCATGTAGTGATCACGTGACTTAATGGGGCTGACCATGTGACTGATCATGCGCTGAACATGTTTGCTATCATACACTGATCATGTGCCTCTGGAGGCAATAAACAAAGAGCTGAGTAGGCACGAATCAAACAGTCAGCAGGCAAAAATCATGGAACTCAGCTGTGAGGATTCATGCTGCTCAGCTGGCAATAATCAAGCAGCTGAGCAGGCAGGAATTACACAGCACAGCTGGCAATTGTCAAGCAGATGACAGGCAGGAATCATGCAGCTCAGCTGGCAATTGTCAAGCAGATGAGCAGACAGTAATCACGCAGCTCAGCAGGCCCTGATCACGTGACTGAGCATGCACTGTTCACCTGGCTGATCATACACTGATCACGTGATTGATCAAGCATTGATCACTTGGATATCATGCACTGATCACGTGGCTAATCATACACTGTTCACGTGTCTGACCATGCACTGATCACGTGGCTGATCATGCACTGAACACGTGATTGAACATGCACTTATCACGTGGCTGATCATGCAGTGATCACGCAGCTACCATGTACTGGTCACATGACTGATCATGCACTGATCACGTAATTGATCATGCACTGATCACCTGGCTTATCATGCATTCATCATGTGACTGATCATGTGCTGATCATGTTTGGTGTCACACACTGATCATGTGCATCTGGAGGCAATGAACAAAGAGCTGAGTAGGCAGGAATCAGTCAGCAGGCTATAATCATGGAACTCAGCTCTGAGAAATCATGCTGCTCAGCTGGAAATAATCAAGTAGATGAGCAGGCAGGAATTATGCAGCACAGGTGGCAATAGTCAAGGAGATGACAGGCAGGAATCGTACAGCTCAGCTGGCAATTGTCAAGCAGATGAGCAGACAGTAATCACGCAGCTCAGCAGGCCCTGATCACGTGACTGAGCATGCACTGTTCACGTCGCTGATCACACACCTATCATGTGAATGATCATGCACTGATCACGTGGCTCTCATACACTGATCACGTGATTGCGCATGCACTGATCACATAATTTTATGCACTGATCACGTAGCTATCTTGCACTGATCACTTGGCTGATCATACACTCATCACGGGACTGATCGTGCACTGATCACTTGGCTGATCATACACTCATCACGGGACTGATCGTGCACTGATCACGGCGCTATCAGGCATTGACTACATGACTCCACATGCACTGATCACGTGGATGATCATGCACTGATCACGTGACTATCATGCACTAATCACGTGGCTATCATTCACTGATCAGGTGGATATCATGCACTGATCACGTGGCTGATCACACACGTATCACATGACTGATCATGCACTGATCACGTGGCTATCATGTACTGATCACGTGGCTGATCATGCAATGATCACGTAGCTACCAAGTACTGGTCACGTGACTGATCATGCAATGATCACGTAATTGATCATGCACTGATCATGTGGCTGATCATGCACTGATCACGTGACTGATCATGCACTGATCACGTGACTGATCAAGCACTGATCACGTGGCTATCATGCACTGCTAATGTGGCTGATCATGAAATGATCACGCAGCTACCATGTACTGGTCACGTGACTGATCATGCACTGATCATGTGGCTGATCAGGCACTGATCACGTGACTGATCATGCACTGATCACGTGGCTATCATGCACTGATCACTTGGCTGGTCATACACTGATCACGCAGCTACCATGTACTGGTCACGTGACTGATCATGCACTGATGATGTAATTGATCATGCACTGATCACGTGGCTATCATGCACTGATCACATGGCTGGTCATACACTGATCACGTGCCTGGTCATGCACAGATTACATGACTGATCATGCACTGATCACGTAATTGATCATGCACTGATCACCTGGCTTATCATGCATTCATCATGTGACTGATCATGTGCTGATCATGTTTGGTGTCACACACTGATCATGTGCATCTGGAGGCAATGAACAAAGAGCTGAGTAGGCAGGAATCAGTCAGCAGGCGATAATCATGGAACTCAGCTCTGAGAAGTCATGCTGCTCAGCTGGAAATAATCAAGTAGATGAGCAGGCAGGAATTATGCAGCACAGGTGGCAATAGTCAAGGAGATGACAGGCAGGAATCGTACAGCTCAGCTGGCAATTGTCAAGCAGATGAGCAGACAGTAATCACGCAGCTCAGCAGGCCCTGATCACGTGACTGAGCATGCACTGTTCACGTCGCTGATCACACACCTATCATGTGAATGATCATGCACTGATCACGTGGCTCTCATGCACTGATCACGTGATTGCGCATGCACTGATCACGTAATTGTATGCACTGCTCACGTGGCTATCATGCACTGATCATGTGACTGATCATGCACTGATCACGTAGCTATCTTGCACTGATCACTTGGCTGATCATACACTCATCACGGGACTGATCGTGCACTGATCACGGCGCTATCATGCATTGACTACATGACTCCACATGCACTGATCACGTGGATGATCATGCACTGATCACGTGACTATCATGCACTAATCACGTGGCTATCATTCACTGATCAGGTGGATATCATGCACTGATCACGTGGCTGATCACACACGTATCACATGACTGATCATGCACTGATCACGTGGCTATCATGTACTGATCACGTGGCTGATCATGCAATGATCACGTAGCTACCATGTACTGGTCACGTGACTGATCATGCAATGATCACGTAATTGATCATGCACTGATCATGTGGCTGATCATGCACTGATCACGTGACTGATCATGCACTGATCACGTAACTGATCAAGCACTGATCACGTGGCTATCATGCACTGCTAATGTGGCTGATCATGAAATGATCACGCAGCTACCATGTACTGGTCACGTGACTGATCATGCACTGATCATGTGGCTGATCAGGCACTGATCACGTGACTGATCATGCACTGATCACGTGGCTATCATGCACTGATCACTTGGCTGGTCATACACTGATCACGCAGCTACCATGTACTGGTCACGTGACTGATCATGCACTGATCACGTGACTGATCATGCACTGATCACGTGGCTATCATGCACTGATCACATGGCTGGTCATACACTGATCACGTGCCTGGTCATGCACAGATTACATGACTGATCATGCACTGATCACGTCACTGATCATGCACTGATCACGTGGCTATCATGCACTACTCACGTGGCTGATCATGCAATGATCATGTAGCTCCCATGTACCGGTCACGTGACTGATCATACACCCTTCAGGTGACTGATCATGCACTGATCACGTGGCTATCATGCACTGATCATGTGGCTGGTCATACACTGATCACCTGCCTGGTCATGCACAGATCACGTGACTAATCATGAACTGATCACGTAGCAATCATTCACTGATCACCTGGCTGATCATGCACTGATCACGTGGCTATCATGCAATGATCACGTGGCTATCATGCACTGATCACGTGTCTGATCATGCACTGATACCATGACTGAGCATGGACTGGTCACATGACTATCATGTAGTGATCACGTGACTTAATGGGGCTGACCATGTGACTGATCATGCGCTGAACATGTTTGCTATCATACACTGATCATGTGCCTCTGGAGGCAATAAACAAAGAGCTGAGTAGGCATGAATCAAACAGTCAGCAGGCAATAATCATGGAACTCAGCTGTGAGGAATCATGCTGCTCAGCTGGCAATAATCAAGCAGCTGAGCAGGCAGGAATTACACAGCACAGCTGGCAATTGTCAAGCAGATGACAGGCAGGAATCATGCAGCTCAGCTGGCAATTGTCAAGCAGATGAGCAGACAGTAATCACGCAGCTCAGCAGGCCCTGATCACGTGACTGAGCATGCACTGTTCACCTGGCTGATCATACACTGATCACGTGATTGATCAAGCATTGATCACTTGGATATCATGCACTGATCACGTGGCTAATCATACACTGTTCACGTGTCTGACCATGCACTGATCACGTGGCTGATCATGCACTGAACACGTGATTGAACATGCACTTATCACGTGGCTGATCATGCAGTGATCACGCAGCTACCATGTACTGGTCACATGACTGATCATGCACTGATCACGTAATTGATCATGCACTGATCACCTGGCTTATCATGCATTCATCATGTGACTGATCATGTGCTGATCATGTTTGGTGTCACACACTGATCATGTGCATCTGGAGGCAATGAACAAAGAGCTGAGTAGGCAGGAATCAGTCAGCAGGCTATAATCATGGAACTCAGCTCTGAGAAATCATGCTGCTCAGCTGGAAATAATCAAGTAGATGAGCAGGCAGGAATTATGCAGCACAGGTGGCAATAGTCAAGGAGATGACAGGCAGGAATCGTACAGCTCAGCTGGCAATTGTCAAGCAGATGAGCAGACAGTAATCACGCAGCTCAGCAGGCCCTGATCACGTGACTGAGCATGCACTGTTCACGTCGCTGATCACACACCTATCATGTGAATGATCATGCACTGATCACGTGGCTCTCATGCACTGATCACGTGATTGCGCATGCACTGATCACGTAATTGTATGCACTGCTCACGTGGCTATCATGCACTGATCATGTGACTGATCATGCACTGATCACGTAGCTATCTTGCACTGATCACTTGGCTGATCATACACTCATCACGGGACTGATCGTGCACTGATCACTTGGCTGATCATACACTCATCACGGGACTGATCGTGCACTGATCACGGCGCTATCATGCATTGACTACATGACTCCACATGCACTGATCACGTGGATGATCATGCACTGATCACGTGACTATCATGCACTAATCACGTGGCTATCATTCACTGATCAGGTGGATATCATGCACTGATCACGTGGCTGATCACACACGTATCACATGACTGATCATGCACTGATCACGTGGCTATCATGTACTGATCACGTGGCTGATCATGCAATGATCACGTAGCAACCATGTACTGGTCATGTGACTGATCATGCAATGATCACGTAATTGATCATGCACTGATCATGTGGCTGATCATGCACTGATCACGTGACTGATCATGCACTGATCACGTGACTGATCAAGCACTGATCACGTGGCTATCATGCACTGCTAATGTGGCTGATCATGAAATGATCACGCAGCTACCGTGTACTGGTCACGTGACTGATCATGCACTGATCATGTGGCTGATCAGGCACTGATCACGTGACTGATCATGCACTGATCACGTGGCTATCATGCACTGATCACTTGGCTGGTCATACACTGATCACGCAGTTACCATGTACTGGTCACGTGACTGATCATGCACTGATGATGTAATTGATCATGCACTGATCACGTGGCTATCATGCACTGATCACATGGCTGGTCATACACTGATCACGTGCCTGGTCATGCACAGATTACATGACTGATCATGCACTGATCACGTAATTGATCATGCACTGATCACCTGGCTTATCATGCATTCATCATGTGACTGATCATGTGCTGATCATGTTTGGTGTCACACACTGATCATGTGCATCTGGAGGCAATGAACAAAGAGCTGAGTAGGCAGGAATCAGTCAGCAGGCGATAATCATGGAACTCAGCTCTGAGAAGTCATGCTGCTCAGCTGGAATAATCAAGTAGATGAGCAGGCAGGAATTATGCAGCACAGGTGGCAATAGTCAAGGAGATGACAGGCAGGAATCGTACAGCTCAGCTGGCAATTGTCAAGCAGATGAGCAGACAGTAATCACGCAGCTCAGCAGGCCCTGATCACGTGACTGAGCATGCACTGTTCACGTCGCTGATCACACACCTATCATGTGAATGATCATGCACTGATCACGTGGCTCTCATGCACTGATCACGTGATTGCGCATGCACTGATCACGTAATTGTATGCACTGCTCACGTGGCTATCATGCACTGATCATGTGACTGATCATGCACTGATCACGTAGCTATCTTGCACTGATCACTTGGCTGATCCTACACTCATCACGGGACTGATCGTGCACTGATCACGGCGCTATCATGCATTGACTACATGACTCCACATGCACTGATCACGTGGATGATCATGCACTGATCACGTGACTATCATGCACTAATCACGTGGCTATCATTCACTGATCAGGTGGATATCATGCACTGATCACGTGGCTGATCACACACGTATCACATGACTGATCATGCACTGATCACGTGGCTATCATGTACTGATCACGTGGCTGATCAGGCAATGATCACGTAGCTACCATGTACTGGTCACGTGACTGATCATGCAATGATCACGTAATTGATCATGCACTGATCATGTGGCTGATCATGCACTGATCACGTGACTGATCATGCACTGATCACGTGACTGATCAAGCACTGATCACGTGGCTATCATGCACTGCTAATGTGGCTGATCATGAAATGATCACGCAGCTACCATGTACTGGTCACGTGACTGATCATGCACTGATCATGTGGCTGATCAGGCACTGATCACGTGACTGATCATGCACTGATCACGTGGCTATCATGCACTGATCACTTGGCTGGTCATACACTGATCACGCAGCTACCATGTACTGGTCACGTGACTGATCATGCACTGATGATGTAATTGATCATGCACTGATCACGTGGCTATCATGCACTGATCACATGGCTGGTCATACACTGATCACGTGCCTGGTCATGCACAGATTACATGACTGATCATGCACTGATCACGTAATTGATCATGCACTGATCACCTGGCTTATCATGCATTCATCATGTGACTGATCATGTGCTGATCATGTTTGGTGTCACACACTGATCATGTGCATCTGGAGGCAATGAACAAAGAGCTGAGTAGGCAGGAATCAGTCAGCAGGCGATAATCATGGAACTCAGCTCTGAGAAGTCATGCTGCTCAGCTGGAAATAATCAAGTAGATGAGCAGGCAGGAATTATGCAGCACAGGTGGCAATAGTCAAGGAGATGACAGGCAGGAATCGTACAGCTCAGCTGGCAATTGTCAAGCAGATGAGCAGACAGTAATCACGCAGCTCAGCAGGCCCTGATCACGTGACTGAGCATGCACTGTTCACGTCGCTGATCACACACCTATCATGTGAATGATCATGCACTGATCACGTGGCTCTCATGCACTGATCACGTGATTGCGCATGCACTGATCACGTAATTGTATGCACTGCTCACGTGGCTATCATGCACTGATCATGTGACTGATCATGCACTGATCACGTAGCTATCTTGCACTGATCACTTGGCTGATCATACACTCATCACGGGACTGATCGTGCACTGATCACGGCGCTATCATGCATTGACTACATGACTCCACATGCACTGATCACGTGGATGATCATGCACTGATCACGTGACTATCATGCACTAATCACGTGGCTATCATTCACTGATCAGGTGGATATCATGCACTGATCACGTGGCTGATCACACACGTATCACATGACTGATCATGCACTGATCACGTGGCTATCATGTACTGATCACGTGGCTGATCATGCAATGATCACGTAGCTACCATGTACTGGTCACGTGACTGATCATGCAATGATCACGTAATTGATCATGCACTGATCATGTGGCTGATCATGCACTGATCACGTGACTGATCATGCACTGATCACGTGACTGATCAAGCACTGATCACGTGGCTATCATGCACTGCTAATGTGGCTGATCATGAAATGATCACGCAGCTACCATGTACTGGTCACGTGACTGATCATGCACTGATCATGTGGCTGATCAGGCACTGATCACGTGACTGATCATGCACTGATCACGTGGCTATCATGCACTGATCACTTGGCTGGTCATACACTGATCACGCAGCTACCATGTACTGGTCACGTGACTGATCATGCACTGATCACGTGACTGATCATGCACTGATCACGTGGCTATCATGCACTGATCACATGGCTGGTCATACACTGATCACGTGCCTGGTCATGCACAGACTACATGACTGATCATGCACTGATCACGTCACTGATCATGCACTGATCACGTGGCTATCATGCACTACTCACGTGGCTGATCATGCAATGATCATGTAGCTACCATGTACCGGTCACGTGACTGATCATACACCCTTCAGGTGACTGATCATGCACTGATCACGTGGCTATCATGCACTGATCATGTGGCTGGTCATACACTGATCACCTGCCTGGTCATGCACAGATCACGTGACTAATCATGAACTGATCACGTAGCAATCATTCACTGATCACCTGGCTGATCATGCACTGATCACGTGGCTATCATGCAATGATCACGTGGCTATCATGCACTGATCACGTGTCTGATCATGCACTGATACCATGACTGAGCATGGACTGGTCACATGACTATCATGTAGTGATCACGTGACTTAATGGGGCTGACCATGTGACTGATCATGCGCTGAACATGTTTGCTATCATACACTGATCATGTGCCTCTGGAGGCAATAAACAAAGAGCTGAGTAGGCATGAATCAAACAGTCAGCAGGCAATAATCATGGAACTCAGCTGTGAGGAATCATGCTGCTCAGCTGGCAATAATCAAGCAGCTGAGCAGGCAGGAATTACACAGCACAGCTGGCAATTGTCAAGCAGATGACAGGCAGGAATCATGCAGCTCAGCTGGCAATTGTCAAGCAGATGAGCAGACAGTAATCACGCAGCTCAGCAGGCCCTGATCACGTGACTGAGCATGCACTGTTCACCTGGCTGATCATACACTGATCACGTGATTGATCAAGCATTGATCACTTGGATATCATGCACTGATCACGTGGCTAATCATACACTGTTCACGTGTCTGACCATGCACTGATCACGTGGCTGATCATGCACTGAACACGTGATTGAACATGCACTTATCACGTGGCTGATCATGCAGTGATCACGCAGCTACCATGTACTGGTCACATGACTGATCATGCACTGATCACGTAATTGATCATGCACTGATCACCTGGCTTATCATGCATTCATCATGTGACTGATCATGTGCTGATCATGTTTGGTGTCACACACTGATCATGTGCATCTGGAGGCAATGAACAAAGAGCTGAGTAGGCAGGAATCAGTCAGCAGGCTATAATCATGGAACTCAGCTCTGAGAAATCATGCTGCTCAGCTGGAAATAATCAAGTAGATGAGCAGGCAGGAATTATGCAGCACAGGTGGCAATAGTCAAGGAGATGACAGGCAGGAATCGTACAGCTCAGCTGGCAATTGTCAAGCAGATGAGCAGACAGTAATCACGCAGCTCAGCAGGCCCTGATCACGTGACTGAGCATGCACTGTTCACGTCGCTGATCACACACCTATCATGTGAAAGATCATGCACTGATCACGTGGCTCTCATGCACTGATCACGTGATTGCACATGCACTGATCACGTAATTGTATGCACTGCTCACGTGGCTATCATGCACTGATCATGTGACTGATCATGCACTGATCACGTAGCTATCTTGCACTGATCACTTGGCTGATCATACACTCATCACGGGACTGATCGTGCACTGATCACAGCGCTATCATGCATTGACTACATGACTCCACATGCACTGATCACGTGGATGATCATGCACTGATCACGTGACTATCATGCACTAATCACGTGGCTATCATTCACTGATCAGGTGGATATCATGCACTGATCACGTGGCTGATCACACACGTATCACATGACTGATCATGCACTGATCACGTGGCTATCATGTACTGATCACGTGGCTGATCATGCAATGATCACGTAGCTACCATGTACTGGTCACGTGACTGATCATGCAATGATCACGTAATTGATCATGCACTGATCATGTGGCTGATCATGCACTGATCACGTGACTGATCATGCACTGATCACGTGACTGATCAAGCACTGATCACGTGGCTATCATGCACTGCTAATGTGGCTGATCATGAAATGATCACGCAGCTAACATGTACTGGTCACGTGACTGATCATGCACTGATCATGTGGCTGATCAGGCACTGATCACGTGACTGATCATGCACTGATCACGTGGCTATCATGCACTGATCACTTGGCTGGTCATACACTGATCACGCAGCTACCATGTACTGGTCACGTGACTGATCATGCACTGATCACGTGACTGATCATGCACTGATCACGTGGCTATCATGCACTGATCACATGGCTGGTCATACACTGATCACGTGCCTGGTCATGCACAGATTACATGACTGATCATGCACTGATCACGTCACTGATCATGCACTGATCACGTGGCTATCATGCACTACTCACGTGGCTGATCATGCAATGATCATGTAGCTCCCATGTACCGGTCACGTGACTGATCATACACCCATCAGGTGACTGATCATGCACTGATCACGTGGCTATCATGCACTGATCATGTGGCTGGTCATACACTGATCACCTGCCTGGTCATGCACAGATCACGTGACTAATCATGAACTGATCACGTAGCAATCATTCACTGATCACCTGGCTGATCATGCACTGATCACGTGGCTATCATGCAATGATCACGTGGCTATCATGCACTGATCACGTGTCTGATCATGCACTGATACCATGACTGAGCATGGACTGGTCACATGACTATCATGTAGTGATCACGTGACTTAATGGCGCTGACCATGTGACTGATCATGCGCTGAACATGTTTGCTATCATACACTGATCATGTGCCTCTGGAGGCAATAAACAAAGAGCTGAGTAGGCACGAATCAAACAGTCAGCAGGCAAAAATCATGGAACTCAGCTGTGAGGATTCATGCTGCTCAGCTGACAATAATCAAGCAGCTGAGCAGGCAGGAATTACACAGCACAGCTGGCAATTGTCAAGCAGATGACAGGCAGGAATCATGCAGCTCAGCTGGCAATTGTCAAGCAGATGAGCAGACAGTAATCACGCAGCTCAGCAGGCCCTGATCACGTGACTGAGCATGCACTGTTCACCTGGCTGATCATACACTGATCACGTGATTGATCAAGCATTGATCACTTGGATATCATGCACTGATCACGTGGCTAATCATACACTGTTCACGTGTCTGACCATGCACTGATCACGTGGCTGATCATGCACTGAACACGTGATTGAACATGCACTTATCACGTGGCTGATCATGCAGTGATCACGCAGCTACCATGTACTGGTCACATGACTGATCATGCACTGATCACGTAATTGATCATGCACTGATCACCTGGCTTATCATGCATTCATCATGTGACTGATCATGTGCTGATCATGTTTGGTGTCACACACTGATCATGTGCATCTGGAGGCAATGAACAAAGAGCTGAGTAGGCAGGAATCAGTCAGCAGGCTATAATCATGGAACTCAGCTCTGAGAAATCATGCTGCTCAGCTGGAAATAATCAAGTAGATGAGCAGGCAGGAATTATGCAGCACAGGTGGCAATAGTCAAGGAGATGACAGGCAGGAATCGTACAGCTCAGCTGGCAATTGTAAAGCAGATGAGCAGACAGTAATCACGCAGCTCAGCAGGCCCTGATCACGTGACTGAGCATGCACTGTTCACGTCGCTGATCACACACCTATCATGTGAAAGATCATGCACTGATCACGTGGCTCTCATGCACTGATCACGTGATTGCACATGCACTGATCACGTAATTGTATGCACTGCTCACGTGGCTATCATGCACTGATCATGTGACTGATCATGCACTGATCACGTAGCTATCTTGCACTGATCACTTGGCTGATCATACACTCATCACGGGACTGATCGTGCACTGATCACAGCGCTATCATGCATTGACTACATGACTCCACATGCACTGATCACGTGGATGATCATGCACTGATCACGTGACTATCATGCACTAATCACGTGGCTATCATTCACTGATCAGGTGGATATCATGCACTGATCACGTGGCTGATCACACACGTATCACATGACTGATCATGCACTGATCACGTGGCTATCATGTACTGATCACGTGGCTGATCATGCAATGATCACGTAGCTACCATGTACTGGTCACGTGACTGATCATGCAATGATCACGTAATTGATCATGCACTGATCATGTGGCTGATCATGCACTGATCACGTGACTGATCATGCACTGATCACGTGACTGATCAAGCACTGATCACGTGGCTATCATGCACTGCTAATGTGGCTGATCATGAAATGATCACGCAGCTAACATGTACTGGTCACGTGACTGATCATGCACTGATCATGTGGCTGATCAGGCACTGATCACGTGACTGATCATGCACTGATCACGTGGCTATCATGCACTGATCACTTGGCTGGTCATACACTGATCACGCAGCTACCATGTACTGGTCACGTGACTGATCATGCACTGATCACGTGACTGATCATGCACTGATCACGTGGCTATCATGCACTGATCACATGGCTGGTCATACACTGATCACGTGCCTGGTCATGCACAGATTACATGACTGATCATGCACTGATCACGTCACTGATCATGCACTGATCACGTGGCTATCATGCACTACTCACGTGGCTGATCATGCAATGATCATGTAGCTCCCATGTACCGGTCACGTGACTGATCATACACCCATCAGGTGACTGATCATGCACTGATCACGTGGCTATCATGCACTGATCATGTGGCTGGTCATACACTGATCACCTGCCTGGTCATGCACAGATCACGTGACTAATCATGAACTGATCACGTAGCAATCATTCACTGATCACCTGGCTGATCATGCACTGATCACGTGGCTATCATGCAATGATCACGTGGCTATCATGCACTGATCACGTGTCTGATCATGCACTGATACCATGACTGAGCATGGACTGGTCACATGACTATCATGTAGTGATCACGTGACTTAATGGGGCTGACCATGTGACTGATCATGCGCTGAACATGTTTGCTATCATACACTGATCATGTGCCTCTGGAGGCAATAAACAAAGAGCTGAGTAGGCACGAATCAAACAGTCAGCAGGCAAAAATCATGGAACTCAGCTGTGAGGATTCATGCTGCTCAGCTGGCAATAATCAAGCAGCTGAGCAGGCAGGAATTACACAGCACAGCTGGCAATTGTCAAGCAGATGACAGGCAGGAATCATGCAGCTCAGCTGGCAATTGTCAAGCAGATGAGCAGACAGTAATCACGCAGCTCAGCAGGCCCTGATCACGTGACTGAGCATGCACTGTTCACCTGGCTGATCATACACTGATCACGTGATTGATCAAGCATTGATCACTTGGATATCATGCACTGATCACGTGGCTAATCATACACTGTTCACGTGTCTGACCATGCACTGATCACGTGGCTGATCATGCACTGAACACGTGATTGAACATGCACTTATCACGTGGCTGATCATGCAGTGATCACGCAGCTACCATGTACTGGTCACATGACTGATCATGCACTGATCACGTAATTGATCATGCACTGATCACCTGGCTTATCATGCATTCATCATGTGACTGATCATGTGCTGATCATGTTTGGTGTCACACACTGATCATGTGCATCTGGAGGCAATGAACAAAGAGCTGAGTAGGCAGGAATCAGTCAGCAGGCTATAATCATGGAACTCAGCTCTGAGAAATCATGCTGCTCAGCTGGAAATAATCAAGTAGATGAGCAGGCAGGAATTATGCAGCACAGGTGGCAATAGTCAAGGAGATGACAGGCAGGAATCGTACAGCTCAGCTGGCAATTGTCAAGCAGATGAGCAGACAGTAATCACGCAGCTCAGCAGGCCCTGATCACGTGACTGAGCATGCACTGTTCACGTCGCTGATCACACACCTATCATGTGAATGATCATGCACTGATCACGTGGCTCTCATGCACTGATCACGTGATTGCGCATGCACTGATCACGTAATTGTATGCACTGCTCACGTGGCTATCATGCACTGATCATGTGACTGATCATGCACTGATCACGTAGCTATCTTGCACTGATCACTTGGCTGATCATACACTCATCACGGGACTGATCGTGCACTGATCACGGCGCTATCATGCATTGACTACATGACTCCACATGCACTGATCACGTGGATGATCATGCACTGATCACGTGACTATCATGCACTAATCACGTGGCTATCATTCACTGATCAGGTGGATATCATGCACTGATCACGTGGCTGATCACACACGTATCACATGACTGATCATGCACTGATCACGTGGCTATCATGTACTGATCACGTGGCTGATCATGCAATGATCACGTAGCTACCATGTACTGGTCACGTGACTGATCATGCAATGATCACGTAATTGATCATGCACTGATCATGTGGCTGATCATGCACTGATCACGTGACTGATCATGCACTGATCACGTGACTGATCAAGCACTGATCACGTGGCTATCATGCACTGCTAATGTGGCTGATCATGAAATGATCACGCAGCTACCATGTACTGGTCACGTGACTGATCATGCACTGATCATGTGGCTGATCAGGCACTGATCACGTGACTGATCATGCACTGATCACGTGGCTATCATGCACTGATCACTTGGCTGGTCATACACTGATCACGCAGCTACCATGTACTGGTCACGTGACTGATCATGCACTGATCACGTGACTGATCATGCACTGATCACGTGGCTATCATGGACTGATCACATGGCTGGTCATACACTGATCACGTGCCTGGTCATGCACAGATTACATGACTGATCATGCACTGATCACGTCACTGATCATGCACTGATCACGTGGCTATCATGCACTACTCACGTGGCTGATCATGCAATGATCATGTAGCTCCCATGTACCGGTCACGTGACTGATCATACACCCATCAGGTGACTGATCATGCACTGATCACGTGGCTATCATGCACTGATCATGTGGCTGGTCATACACTGATCACCTGCCTGGTCATGCACAGATCACGTGACTAATCATGAACTGATCACGTAGCAATCATTCACTGATCACCTGGCTGATCATGCACTGATCACGTGGCTATCATGCAATGATCACGTGGCTATCATGCACTGATCACGTGTCTGATCATGCACTGATACCATGACTGAGCATGGACTGGTCACATGACTATCATGTAGTGATCACGTGACTTAATGGGGCTGACCATGTGACTGATCATGCGCTGAACATGTTTGCTATCATACACTGATCATGTGCCTCTGGAGGCAATAAACAAAGAGCTGAGTAGGCATGAATCAAACAGTCAGCAGGCAATAATCATGGAACTCAGCTGTGAGGATTCATGCTGCTCAGCTGGCAATAATCAAGCAGCTGAGCAGGCAGGAATTACACAGCACAGCTGGCAATTGTCAAGCAGATGACAGGCAGGAATCATGCAGCTCAGCTGGCAATTGTCAAGCAGATGAGCAGACAGTAATCACGCAGCTCAGCAGGCCCTGATCACGTGACTGAGCATGCACTGTTCACCTGGCTGATCATACACTGATCACGTGATTGATCAAGCATTGATCACTTGGATATCATGCACTGATCACGTGGCTAATCATACACTGTTCACGTGTCTGACCATGCACTGATCACGTGGCTGATCATGCACTGAACACGTGATTGAACATGCACTTATCACGTGGCTGATCATGCAGTGATCACGCAGCTACCATGTACTGGTCACATGACTGATCATGCACTGATCACGTAATTGATCATGCACTGATCACCTGGCTTATCATGCATTCATCATGTGACTGATCATGTGCTGATCATGTTTGGTGTCACACACTGATCATGTGCATCTGGAGGCAATGAACAAAGAGCTGAGTAGGCAGGAATCAGTCAGCAGGCTATAATCATGGAACTCAGCTCTGAGAAATCATGCTGCTCAGCTGGAAATAATCAAGTAGATGAGCAGGCAGGAATTATGCAGCACAGGTGGCAATAGTCAAGGAGATGACAGGCAGGAATCGTACAGCTCAGCTGGCAATTGTCAAGCAGATGAGCAGACAGTAATCACGCAGCTCAGCAGGCCCTGATCACGTGACTGAGCATGCACTGTTCACGTCGCTGATCACACACCTATCATGTGAATGATCATGCACTGATCACGTGGCTCTCATGCACTGATCACGTGATTGCCCATGCACTGATCACGTAATTGTATGCACTGCTCACGTGGCTATCATGCACTGATCATGTGACTGATCATGCACTGATCACGTAGCTATCTTGCACTGATCACTTGGCTGATCATACACTCATCACGGGACTGATCGTGCACTGATCACGGCGCTATCATGCATTGACTACATGACTCCACATGCACTGATCACGTGGATGATCATGCACTGATCACGTGACTATCATGCACTAATCACGTGGCTATCATTCACTGATCAGGTGGATATCATGCACTGATCACGTGGCTGATCACACACGTATCACATGACTGATCATGCACTGATCACGTGGCTATCATGTACTGATCACGTGGCTGATCATGCAATGATCACGTAGCTACCATGTACTGGTCACGTGACTGATCATGCAATGATCACGTAATTGATCATGCACTGATCATGTGGCTGATCATGCACTGATCACGTGACTGATCATGCACTGATCACGTGACTGATCAAGCACTGATCACGTGGCTATCATGCACTGCTAATGTGGCTGATCATGAAATGATCACGCAGCTACCATGTACTGGTCACGTGACTGATCATGCACTGATCATGTGGCTGATCAGGCACTGATCACGTGACTGATCATGCACTGATCACGTGGCTATCATGCACTGATCACTTGGCTGGTCATACACTGATCACGCAGCTACCATGTACTGGTCACGTGACTGATCATGCACTGATCACGTGACTGATCATGCACTGATCACGTGGCTATCATGCACTGATCACATGGCTGGTCATACACTGATCACGTGCCTGGTCATGCACAGATTACATGACTGATCATGCACTGATCACGTCACTGATCATGCACTGATCACGTGGCTATCATGCACTACTCACGTGGCTGATCATGCAATGATCATGTAGCTCCCATGTACCGGTCACGTGACTGATCATACACCCATCAGGTGACTGATCATGCACTGATCACGTGGCTATCATGCACTGATCATGTGGCTGGTCATACACTGATCACCTGCCTGGTCATGCACAGATCACGTGACTAATCATGAACTGATCACGTAGCAATCATTCACTGATCACCTGGCTGATCATGCACTGATCACGTGGCTATCATGCAATGATCACGTGGCTATCATGCACTGATCACGTGTCTGATCATGCACTGATACCATGACTGAGCATGGACTGGTCACATGACTATCATGTAGTGATCACGTGACTTAATGGCGCTGACCATGTGACTGATCATGCGCTGAGCATGTTTGCTATCATACACTGATCATGTGCCTCTGGAGGCAATAAACAAAGAGCTGAGTAGGCATGAATCAAACAGTCAGCAGGCAATAATCATGGAACTCAGCTGTGAGGAATCATGCTGCTCAGCTGGCAATAATCAAGCAGCTGAGCAGGCAGGAATTACACAGCACAGCTGGCAATTGTCAAGCAGATGACAGGCAGGAATCATGCAGCTCAGCTGGCAATTGTCAAGCAGATGAGCAGACAGTAATCACGCAGCTCAGCAGGCCCTGATCACGTGACTGAGCATGCACTGTTCACCTGGCTGATCATACACTGATCACGTGATTGATCAAGCATTGATCACTTGGATATCATGCACTGATCACGTGGCTAATCATACACTGTTCACGTGTCTGACCATGCACTGATCACGTGGCTGATCATGCACTGAACACGTGATTGAACATGCACTTATCACGTGGCTGATCATGCAGTGATCACGCAGCTACCATGTACTGGTCACATGACTGATCATGCACTGATCACGTAATTGATCATGCACTGATCACCTGGCTTATCATGCATTCATCATGTGACTGATCATGTGCTGATCATGTTTGGTGTCACACACTGATCATGTGCATCTGGAGGCCATGAACAAAGAGCTGAGTAGGCAGGAATCAGTCAGCAGGCTATAATCATGGAACTCAGCTCTGAGAAATCATGCTGCTCAGCTGGAAATAATCAAGTAGATGAGCAGGCAGGAATTATGCAGCACAGGTGGCAATAGTCAAGGAGATGACAGGCAGGAATCGTACAGCTCAGCTGGCAATTGTCAAGCAGATGAGCAGACAGTAATCACGCAGCTCAGCAGGCCCTGATCACGTGACTGAGCATGCACTGTTCACGTCGCTGATCACACACCTATCAGGTGAATGATCATGCACTGATCACGTGGCTCTCATGCACTGATCACGTGATTGCGCATGCACTGATCACATAATTGTATGCACTGCTCACGTGGCTATCATGCACTGATCATGTGACTGATCATGCACTGATCACGTAGCTATCTTGCACTGATCACTTGGCTGATCATACACTCATCACGGGACTGATCGTGCACTGATCACGGCGCTATCATGCATTGACTACATGACTCCACATGCACTGATCACGTGGATGATCATGCACTGATCACGTGACTATCATGCACTAATCACGTGGCTATCATTCACTGATCAGGTGGATATCATGCACTGATCACGTGGCTGATCACACACGTATCACATGACTGATCATGCACTGATCACGTGGCTATCATGTACTGATCACGTGGCTGATCATGCAATGATCACGTAGCTACCATGTACTGGTCACGTGACTGATCATGCAATGATCACGTAATTGATCATGCACTGATCATGTGGCTGATCATGCACTGATCACGTGACTGATCATGCACTGATCACGTGACTGATCAAGCACTGATCACGTGGCTATCATGCACTGCTAATGTGGCTGATCATGAAATGATCACGCAGCTACCATGTACTGGTCACGTGACTGATCATGCACTGATCATGTGGCTGATCAGGCACTGATCACGTGACTGATCATGCACTGATCACGTGGCTATCATGCACTGATCACTTGGCTGGTCATACACTGATCACGCAGCTACCATGTACTGGTCACGTGACTGATCATGCACTGATGACGTAATTGATCATGCACTGATCACGTGGCTATCATGCACTGATCACATGGCTGGTCATACACTGATCACGTGCCTGGTCATGCACAGATTACATGACTGATCATGCACTGATCACGTCACTGATCATGCACTGATCACGTGGCTATCATGCACTACTCACGTGGCTGATCATGCAATGATCATGTAGCTACCATGTACCGGTCACGTGACTGATCATACACCCATCAGGTGACTGATCATGCACTGATCACGTGGCTATCATGCACTGATCATGTGGCTGGTCATACACTGATCACCTGCCTGGTCATGCACAGATCACGTGACTAATCATGAACTGATCACGTAGCAATCATTCACTGATCACCTGGCTGATCATGCACTGATCACGTGGCTATCATGCAATGATCACGTGGCTATCATGCACTGATCACGTGTCTGATCATGCACTGATACCATGACTGAGCATGGACTGGTCACATGACTATCATGTAGTGATCACGTGACTTAATGGGGCTGACCATGTGACTGATCATGCGCTGAGCATGTTTGCTATCATACACTGATCATGTGCCTCTGGAGGCAATAAACAAAGAGCTGAGTAGGCATGAATCAAACAGTCAGCAGGCAATAATCATGGAACTCAGCTGTGAGGAATCATGCTGCTCAGCTGGCAATAATCAAGCAGCTGAGCAGGCAGGAATTACACAGCACAGCTGGCAATTGTCAAGCAGATGACAGGCAGGAATCATGCAGCTCAGCTGGCAATTGTCAAGCAGATGAGCAGACAGTAATCACGCAGCTCAGCAGGCCCTGATCACGTGACTGAGCATGCACTGTTCACCTGGCTGATCATACACTGATCACGTGATTGATCAAGCATTGATCACTTGGATATCATGCACTGATCACGTGGCTAATCATACACTGTTCACGTGTCTGACCATGCACTGATCACGTGGCTGATCATGCACTGAACACGTGATTGAACATGCACTTATCACGTGGCTGATCATGCAGTGATCACGCAGCTACCATGTACTGGTCACATGACTGATCATGCACTGATCACGTAATTGATCATGCACTGATCACCTGGCTTATCATGCATTCATCATGTGACTGATCATGTGCTGATCATGTTTGGTGTCACACACTGATCATGTGCATCTGGAGGCAATGAACAAAGAGCTGAGTAGGCAGGAATCAGTCAGCAGGCTATAATCATGGAACTCAGCTCTGAGAAATCATGCTGCTCAGCTGGAAATAATCAAGTAGATGAGCAGGCAGGAATTATGCAGCACAGGTGGCAATAGTCAAGGAGATGACAGGCAGGAATCGTACAGCTCAGCTGGCAATTGTCAAGCAGATGAGCAGACAGTAATCACGCAGCTCAGCAGGCCCTGATCACGTGACTGAGCATGCACTGTTCACGTCGCTGATCACACACCTATCATGTGAATGATCATGCACTGATCACGTGGCTCTCATGCACTGATCACGTGATTGCGCATGCACTGATCACGTAATTGTATGCACTGCTCACGTGGCTATCATGCACTGATCATGTGACTGATCATGCACTGATCACGTAGCTATCTTGCACTGATCACTTGGCTGATCATACACTCATCACGGGACTGATCGTGCACTGATCACGGCGCTATCATGCATTGACTACATGACTCCACATGCACTGATCACGTGGATGATCATGCACTGATCACGTGACTATCATGCACTAATCACGTGGCTATCATTCACTGATCAGGTGGATATCATGCACTGATCACGTGGCTGATCACACACGTATCACATGACTGATCATGCACTGATCACGTGGCTATCATGTACTGATCACGTGGCTGATCATGCAATGATCACGTAGCTACCATGTACTGGTCACGTGACTGATCATGCAATGATCACGTAATTGATCATGCACTGATCACTGATCATGCACTGATCATGTGGCTGATCATGCACTGATCACGTGACTGATCATGCACTGATCACGTGACTGATCAAGCACTGATCACGTGGCTATCATGCACTGCTAATGTGGCTGATCATGAAATGATCACGCAGCTACCATGTACTGGTCACGTGACTGATCATGCACTGATCATGTGGCTGATCAGGCACTGATCACGTGGCTGATCATGCACTGATCACGCACTGATCACTGGTCATGCACTGATCACACTGATCATGCACTGATGATGTAATTGATCATGCACTGATCACGTGGCTATCATGCACTGATCACATGGCTGGTCATGCACTGATCACGTGGACTGATCATGCACTGATCACGTGGCTATCATGCACTGATCACGTCATGTAGCTACCATGTACCGGTCACGTGACTGATCACACCCATCAGGTGACTGATCATGCACTGATCACGTGGCTATCATGCACTGATCATGTGGCTGGTCATACACTGATCACCTGCCTGGTCATGCACAGATCACGTGACTAATCATGAACTGATCACGTAGCAATCATTCACTGATCACCTGGCTGATCATGCACTGATCACGTGGCTATCATGCAATGATCACGTGGCTATCATGCACTGATCACGTGTCTGATCATGCACTGATACCATGACTGAGCATGGACTGGTCACATGACTATCATGTAGTGATCACGTGACTTAATGGGGCTGACCATGTGACTGATCATGCGCTGAGCATGTTTGCTATCATACACTGATCATGTGCCTCTGGAGGCAATAAACAAAGAGCTGAGTAGGCATGAATCAAACAGTCAGCAGGCAATAATCATGGAACTCAGCTGTGAGGAATCATGCTGCTCAGCTGGCAATAATCAAGCAGCTGAGCAGGCAGGAATTACACAGCACAGCTGGCAATTGTCAAGCAGATGACAGGCAGGAATCATGCAGCTCAGCTGGCAATTGTCAAGCAGATGAGCAGACAGTAATCACGCAGCTCAGCAGGCCCTGATCACGTGACTGAGCATGCACTGTTCACCTGGCTGATCATACACTGATCACGTGATTGATCAAGCATTGATCACTTGGATATCATGCACTGATCACGTGGCTAATCATACACTGTTCACGTGTCTGACCATGCACTGATCACGTGGCTGATCATGCACTGAACACGTGATTGAACATGCACTTATCACGTGGCTGATCATGCAGTGATCACGCAGCTACCATGTACTGGTCACATGACTGATCATGCACTGATCACGTAATTGATCATGCACTGATCACCTGGCTTATCATGCATTCATCATGTGACTGATCATGTGCTGATCATGTTTGGTGTCACACACTGATCATGTGCATCTGGAGGCAATGAACAAAGAGCTGAGTAGGCAGGAATCAGTCAGCAGGCTATAATCATGGAACTCAGCTCTGAGAAATCATGCTGCTCAGCTGGAAATAATCAAGTAGATGAGCAGGCAGGAATTATGCAGCACAGGTGGCAATAGTCAAGGAGATGACAGGCAGGAATCGTACAGCTCAGCTGGCAATTGTCAAGCAGATGAGCAGACAGTAATCACGCAGCTCAGCAGGCCCTGATCACGTGACTGAGCATGCACTGTTCACGTCGCTGATCACACACCTATCATGTGAAAGATCATGCACTGATCACGTGGCTCTCATGCACTGATCACGTGATTGCGCATGCACTGATCACGTAATTGTATGCACTGCTCACGTGGCTATCATGCACTGATCATGTGACTGATCATGCACTGATCACGTAGCTATCTTGCACTGATCACTTGGCTGATCATACACTCATCACGGGACTGATCGTGCACTGATCACGGCGCTATCATGCATTGACTACATGACTCCACACGCACTGATCACGTGGATGATCATGCACTGATCACGTGACTATCATGCACTAATCACGTGGCTATCATTCACTGATCAGGTGGATATCATGCACTGATCACGTGGCTGATCACACACGTATCACATGACTGATCATGCACTGATCACGTGGCTATCATGTACTGATCACGTGGCTGATCATGCAATGATCACGTAGCTACCATGTACTGGTCACGTGACTGATCATGCAATGATCACGTAATTGATCATGCACTGATCATGTGGCTGATCATGCACTGATCACGTGACTGATCATGCACTGATCACGTGACTGATCAAGCACTGATCACGTGGCTATCATGCACTGCTAATGTGGCTGATCATGAAATGATCACGCAGCTACCATGTACTGGTCACGTGACTGATCATGCACTGATCATGTGGCTGATCAGGCACTGATCACGTGACTGATCATGCACTGATCACGTGGCTATCATGCACTGATCACTTGGCTGGTCATACACTGATCACGCAGCTACCATGTACTGGTCACGTGACTGATCATGCACTGATCACGTGACTGATCATGCACTGATCACGTGGCTATCATGCACTGATCACATGGCTGGTCATACACTGATCACGTGCCTGGTCATGCACAGATTACATGACTGATCATGCACTGATCACGTCACTGATCATGCACTGATCACGTGGCTATCATGCACTACTCACGTGGCTGATCATGCAATGATCATGTAGCTACCATGTACCGGTCACGTGACTGATCATACACCCATCAGGTGACTGATCATGCACTGATCACGTGGCTATCATGCACTGATCATGTGGCTGGTCATACACTGATCACCTGCCTGGTCATGCACAGATCACGTGACTAATCATGAACTGATCACGTAGCAATCATTCACTGATCACCTGGCTGATCATGCACTGATCACGTGGCTATCATGCAATGATCACGTGGCTATCATGCACTGATCACGTGTCTGATCATGCACTGATACCATGACTGAGCATGGACTGGTCACATGACTATCATGTAGTGATCACGTGACTTAATGGGGCTGACCATGTGACTGATCATGCGCTGAACATGTTTGCTATCATACACTGATCATGTGCCTCTGGAGGCAATAAACAAAGAGCTGAGTAGGCATGAATCAAACAGTCAGCAGGCAATAATCATGGAACTCAGCTGTGAGGAATCATGCTGCTCAGCTGGCAATAATCAAGCAGCTGAGCAGGCAGGAATTACACAGCACAGCTGGCAATTGTCAAGCAGATGACAGGCAGGAATCATGCAGCTCAGCTGGCAATTGTCAAGCAGATGAGCAGACAGTAATCACGCAGCTCAGCAGGCCCTGATCACGTGACTGAGCATGCACTGTTCACCTGGCTGATCATACACTGATCACGTGATTGATCAAGCATTGATCACTTGGATATCATGCACTGATCACGTGGCTAATCATACACTGTTCACGTGTCTGACCATGCACTGATCACGTGGCTGATCATGCACTGAACACGTGATTGAACATGCACTTATCACGTGGCTGATCATGCAGTGATCACGCAGCTACCATGTACTGGTCACATGACTGATCATGCACTGATCACGTAATTGATCATGCACTGATCACCTGGCTTATCATGCATTCATCATGTGACTGATCATGTGCTGATCATGTTTGGTGTCACACACTGATCATGTGCATCTGGAGGCAATGAACAAAGAGCTGAGTAGGCAGGAATCAGTCAGCAGGCGATAATCATGGAACTCAGCTCTGAGAAATCATGCTGCTCAGCTGGAAATAATCAAGTAGATGAGCAGGCAGGAATTATGCAGCACAGGTGGCAATAGTCAAGGAGATGACAGGCAGGAATCGTACAGCTCAGCTGGCAATTGTCAAGCAGATGAGCAGACAGTAATCACGCAGCTCAGCAGGCCCTGATCACGTGACTGAGCATGCACTGTTCACGTCGCTGATCACACACCTATCATGTGAATGATCATGCACTGATCACGTGGCTCTCATGCACTGATCACGTGATTGCGCATGCACTGATCACGTAATTGTATGCACTGCTCACGTGGCTATCATGCACTGATCATGTGACTGATCATGCACTGATCACGTAGCTATCTTGCACTGATCACTTGGCTGATCATACACTCATCACGGGACTGATCGTGCACTGATCACGGCGCTATCATGCATTGACTACATGACTCCACATGCACTGATCACGTGGATGATCATGCACTGATCACGTGACTATCATGCACTAATCACGTGGCTATCATTCACTGATCAGGTGGATATCATGCACTGATCACGTGGCTGATCACACACGTATCACATGACTGATCATGCACTGATCACGTGGCTATCATGTACTGATCACGTGGCTGATCATGCAATGATCACGTAGCTACCATGTACTGGTCACGTGACTGATCATGCAATGATCACGTAATTGATCATGCACTGATCATGTGGCTGATCATGCACTGATCACGTGACTGATCATGCACTGATCACGTGACTGATCAAGCACTGATCACGTGGCTATCATGCACTGCTAATGTGGCTGATCATGAAATGATCACGCAGCTACCATGTACTGGTCACGTGACTGATCATGCACTGATCATGTGGCTGATCAGGCACTGATCACGTGACTGATCATGCACTGATCACGTGGCTATCATGCACTGATCACTTGGCTGGTCATACACTGATCACGCAGCTACCATGTACTGGTCACGTGACTGATCATGCACTGATGATGTAATTGATCATGCACTGATCACGTGGCTATCATGCACTGATCACATGGCTGGTCATACACTGATCACGTGCCTGGTCATGCACAGATTACATGACTGATCATGCACTGATCACGTCACTGATCATGCACTGATCACGTGGCTATCATGCACTACTCACGTGGCTGATCATGCAATGATCATGTAGCTCCCATGTACCGGTCACGTGACTGATCATACACCCATCAGGTGACTGATCATGCACTGATCACGTGGCTATCATGCACTGATCATGTGGCTGGTCATACACTGATCACCTGCCTGGTCATGCACAGATCACGTGACTAATCATGAACTGATCACGTAGCAATCATTCACTGATCACCTGGCTGATCATGCACTGATCACGTGGCTATCATGCAATGATCACGTGGCTATCATGCACTGATCACGTGTCTGATCATGCACTGATACCATGACTGAGCATGGACTGGTCACATGACTATCATGTAGTGATCACGTGACTTAATGGGGCTGACCATGTGACTGATCATGCGCTGAACATGTTTGCTATCATACACTGATCATGTGCCTCTGGAGGCAATAAACAAAGAGCTGAGTAGGCACGAATCAAACAGTCAGCAGGCAATAATCATGGAACTCAGCTGTGAGGAATCATGCTGCTCAGCTGGCAATAATCAAGCAGCTGAGCAGGCAGGAATTACACAGCACAGCTGGCAATTGTCAAGCAGATGACAGGCAGGAATCATGCAGCTCAGCTGGCAATTGTCAAGCAGATGAGCAGACAGTAATCACGCAGCTCAGCAGGCCCTGATCACGTGACTGAGCATGCACTGTTCACCTGGCTGATCATACACTGATCACGTGATTGATCAAGCATTGATCACTTGGATATCATGCACTGATCACGTGGCTAATCATACACTGTTCACGTGTCTGACCATGCACTGATCACGTGGCTGATCATGCACTGAACACGTGATTGAACATGCACTTATCACGTGGCTGATCATGCAGTGATCACGCAGCTACCATGTACTGGTCACATGACTGATCATGCACTGATCACGTAATTGATCATGCACTGATCACCTGGCTTATCATGCATTCATCATGTGACTGATCATGTGCTGATCATGTTTGGTGTCACACACTGATCATGTGCATCTGGAGGCAATGAACAAAGAGCTGAGTAGGCAGGAATCAGTCAGCAGGCTATAATCATGGAACTCAGCTCTGAGAAATCATGCTGCTCAGCTGGAAATAATCAAGTAGATGAGCAGGCAGGAATTATGCAGCACAGGTGGCAATAGTCAAGGAGATGACAGGCAGGAATCGTACAGCTCAGCTGGCAATTGTCAAGCAGATGAGCAGACAGTAATCACGCAGCTCAGCAGGCCCTGATCACGTGACTGAGCATGCACTGTTCACGTCGCTGATCACACACCTATCATGTGAATGATCATGCACTGATCACGTGGCTCTCATGCACTGATCACGTGATTGCGCATGCACTGATCACGTAATTGTATGCACTGCTCACGTGGCTATCATGCACTGATCATGTGACTGATCATGCACTGATCACGTAGCTATCTTGCACTGATCACTTGGCTGATCATACACTCATCACGGGACTGATCGTGCACTGATCACGGCGCTATCATGCATTGACTACATGACTCCACATGCACTGATCACGTGGATGATCATGCACTGATCACGTGACTATCATGCACTAATCACGTGGCTATCATTCACTGATCAGGTGGATATCATGCACTGATCACGTGGCTGATCACACACGTATCACATGACTGATCATGCACTGATCACGTGGCTATCATGTACTGATCACGTGGCTGATCATGCAATGATCACGTAGCTACCATGTACTGGTCACGTGACTGATCATGCAATGATCACGTAATTGATCATGCACTGATCATGTGGCTGATCATGCACTGATCACGTGACTGATCATGCACTGATCACGTGACTGATCAAGCACTGATCACGTGGCTATCATGCACTGCTAATGTGGCTGATCATGAAATGATCACGCAGCTACCATGTACTGGTCACGTGACTGATCATGCACTGATCACGTGGCTGATCATGCACTGATCACGTGACTGATCATGCACTGATCACGTGGCTATCATGCACTGATCACGTGGCTGGTCATGCACTGATCACGCAGCTACCATGTACTGGTCACGTGGCTGATCATGCACTGATGACGTGATTGATCATGCACTGATCACGTGGCTATCATGCACTGATCACGCTGGTCATGCACTGATCACGTGCCTGGTCATGCACAGATTACATGACTGATCATGCACTGATCACGTAATTGATCATGCACTGATCACCTGGCTTATCATGCATTCATCATGTGACTGATCATGTGCTGATCATGTTTGGTGTCACACACTGATCATGTGCATCTGGAGGCAATGAACAAAGAGCTGAGTAGGCAGGAATCAGTCAGCAGGCGATAATCATGGAACTCAGCTCTGAGAAATCATGCTGCTCAGCTGGAAATAATCAAGTAGATGAGCAGGCAGGAATTATGCAGCACAGGTGGCAATAGTCAAGGAGATGACAGGCAGGAATCGTACAGCTCAGCTGGCAATTGTCAAGCAGATGAGCAGACAGTAATCACGCAGCTCAGCAGGCCCTGATCACGTGACTGAGCATGCACTGTTCACGTCGCTGATCACACACCTATCATGTGAATGATCATGCACTGATCACGTGGCTCTCATGCACTGATCACGTGATTGCGCATGCACTGATCACGTAATTGTATGCACTGCTCACGTGGCTATCATGCACTGATCATGTGACTGATCATGCACTGATCACGTAGCTATCTTGCACTGATCACTTGGCTGATCATACACTCATCACGGGACTGATCGTGCACTGATCACGGCGCTATCATGCATTGACTACATGACTCCACATGCACTGATCACGTGGATGATCATGCACTGATCACGTGACTATCATGCACTAATCACGTGGCTATCATTCACTGATCAGGTGGATATCATGCACTGATCACGTGGCTGATCACACACGTATCACATGACTGATCATGCACTGATCACGTGGCTATCATGTACTGATCACGTGGCTGATCATGCAATGATCACGTAGCTACCATGTACTGGTCACGTGACTGATCATGCAATGATCACGTAATTGATCATGCACTGATCATGTGGCTGATCATGCACTGATCACGTGACTGATCATGCACTGATCACGTGACTGATCAAGCACTGATCACGTGGCTATCATGCACTGCTAATGTGGCTGATCATGAAATGATCACGCAGCTACCATGTACTGGTCACGTGACTGATCATGCACTGATCATGTGGCTGATCAGGCACTGATCACGTGACTGATCATGCACTGATCACGTGGCTATCATGCACTGATCACTTGGCTGGTCATACACTGATCACGCAGCTACCATGTACTGGTCACGTGACTGATCATGCACTGATGACGTGACTGATCATGCACTGATCACGTGGCTATCATGCACTGATCACATGGCTGGTCATACACTGATCACGTGCCTGGTCATGCACAGATTACATGACTGATCATGCACTGATCACGTCACTGATCATGCACTGATCACGTGGCTATCATGCACTACTCACGTGGCTGATCATGCAATGATCATGTAGCTCCCATGTACCGGTCACGTGACTGATCATACACCCATCAGGTGACTGATCATGCACTGATCACGTGGCTATCATGCACTGATCATGTGGCTGGTCATACACTGATCACCTGCCTGGTCATGCACAGATCACGTGACTAATCATGAACTGATCACGTAGCAATCATTCACTGATCACCTGGCTGATCATGCACTGATCACGTGGCTATCATGCAATGATCACGTGGCTATCATGCACTGATCACGTGTCTGATCATGCACTGATACCATGACTGAGCATGGACTGGTCACATGACTATCATGTAGTGATCACGTGACTTAATGGGGCTGACCATGTGACTGATCATGCGCTGAGCATGTTTGCTATCATACACTGATCATGTGCCTCTGGAGGCAATAAACAAAGAGCTGAGTAGGCATGAATCAAACAGTCAGCAGGCAATAATCATGGAACTCAGCTGTGAGGAATCATGCTGCTCAGCTGGCAATAATCAAGCAGCTGAGCAGGCAGGAATTACACAGCACAGCTGGCAATTGTCAAGCAGATGACAGGCAGGAATCATGCAGCTCAGCTGGCAATTGTCAAGCAGATGAGCAGACAGTAATCACGCAGCTCAGCAGGCCCTGATCACGTGACTGAGCATGCACTGTTCACCTGGCTGATCATACACTGATCACGTGATTGATCAAGCATTGATCACTTGGATATCATGCACTGATCACGTGGCTAATCATACACTGTTCACGTGTCTGACCATGCACTGATCACGTGGCTGATCATGCACTGAACACGTGATTGAACATGCACTTATCACGTGGCTGATCATGCAGTGATCACGCAGCTACCATGTACTGGTCACATGACTGATCATGCACTGATCACGTAATTGATCATGCACTGATCACCTGGCTTATCATGCATTCATCATGTGACTGATCATGTGCTGATCATGTTTGGTGTCACACACTGATCATGTGCATCTGGAGGCAATGAACAAAGAGCTGAGTAGGCAGGAATCAGTCAGCAGGCTATAATCATGGAACTCAGCTCTGAGAAATCATGCTGCTCAGCTGGAAATAATCAAGTAGATGAGCAGGCAGGAATTATGCAGCACAGGTGGCAATAGTCAAGGAGATGACAGGCAGGAATCGTACAGCTCAGCTGGCAATTGTCAAGCAGATGAGCAGACAGTAATCACGCAGCTCAGCAGGCCCTGATCACGTGACTGAGCATGCACTGTTCACGTCGCTGATCACACACCTATCATGTGAATGATCATGCACTGATCACGTGGCTCTCATGCACTGATCACGTGATTGCGCATGCACTGATCACGTAATTGTATGCACTGCTCACGTGGCTATCATGCACTGATCATGTGACTGATCATGCACTGATCACGTAGCTATCTTGCACTGATCACTTGGCTGATCATACACTCATCACGGGACTGATCGTGCACTGATCACGGCGCTATCATGCATTGACTACATGACTCCACATGCACTGATCACGTGGATGATCATGCACTGATCACGTGACTATCATGCACTAATCACGTGGCTATCATTCACTGATCAGGTGGATATCATGCACTGATCACGTGGCTGATCACACACGTATCACATGACTGATCATGCACTGATCACGTGGCTATCATGTACTGATCACGTGGCTGATCATGCAATGATCACGTAGCTACCATGTACTGGTCACGTGACTGATCATGCAATGATCACGTAATTGATCATGCACTGATCATGTGGCTGATCATGCACTGATCACGTGACTGATCATGCACTGATCACGTGACTGATCAAGCACTGATCACGTGGCTATCATGCACTGCTAATGTGGCTGATCATGAAATGATCACGCAGCTACCATGTACTGGTCACGTGACTGATCATGCACTGATCATGTGGCTGATCAGGCACTGATCACGTGACTGATCATGCACTGATCACGTGGCTGATCATGCACTGATCACGTGGCTGATCATGCACTGATCACGTGACTGATCATGCACTGATGATGTAATTGATCATGCACTGATCACGTGGCTATCATGCACTGATCACATGGCTGGTCATACACTGATCACGTGCCTGGTCATGCACAGATTACATGACTGATCATGCACTGATCACGTCACTGATCATGCACTGATCACGTGGCTATCATGCACTACTCACGTGGCTGATCATGCAATGATCATGTAGCTACCATGTACCGGTCACGTGACTGATCATACACCCATCAGGTGACTGATCATGCACTGATCACGTGGCTATCATGCACTGATCATGTGGCTGGTCATACACTGATCACCTGCCTGGTCATGCACAGATCACGTGACTAATCATGAACTGATCACGTAGCAATCATTCACTGATCACCTGGCTGATCATGCACTGATCACGTGGCTATCATGCAATGATCACGTGGCTATCATGCACTGATCACGTGTCTGATCATGCACTGATACCATGACTGAGCATGGACTGGTCACATGACTATCATGTAGTGATCACGTGACTTAATGGGGCTGACCATGTGACTGATCATGCGCTGAGCATGTTTGCTATCATACACTGATCATGTGCCTCTGGAGGCAATAAACAAAGAGCTGAGTAGGCATGAATCAAACAGTCAGCAGGCAATAATCATGGAACTCAGCTGTGAGGAATCATGCTGCTCAGCTGGCAATAATCAAGCAGCTGAGCAGGCAGGAATTACACAGCACAGCTGGCAATTGTCAAGCAGATGACAGGCAGGAATCATGCAGCTCAGCTGGCAATTGTCAAGCAGATGAGCAGACAGTAATCACGCAGCTCAGCAGGCCCTGATCACGTGACTGAGCATGCACTGTTCACCTGGCTGATCATACACTGATCACGTGATTGATCAAGCATTGATCACTTGGATATCATGCACTGATCACGTGGCTAATCATACACTGTTCACGTGTCTGACCATGCACTGATCACGTGGCTGATCATGCACTGAACACGTGATTGAACATGCACTTATCACGTGGCTGATCATGCAGTGATCACGCAGCTACCATGTACTGGTCACATGACTGATCATGCACTGATCACGTAATTGATCATGCACTGATCACCTGGCTTATCATGCATTCATCATGTGACTGATCATGTGCTGATCATGTTTGGTGTCACACACTGATCATGTGCATCTGGAGGCAATGAACAAAGAGCTGAGTAGGCAGGAATCAGTCAGCAGGCTATAATCATGGAACTCAGCTCTGAGAAATCATGCTGCTCAGCTGGAAATAATCAAGTAGATGAGCAGGCAGGAATTATGCAGCACAGGTGGCAATAGTCAAGGAGATGACAGGCAGGAATCGTACAGCTCAGCTGGCAATTGTCAAGCAGATGAGCAGACAGTAATCACGCAGCTCAGCAGGCCCTGATCACGTGACTGAGCATGCACTGTTCACGTCGCTGATCACACACCTATCATGTGAATGATCATGCACTGATCACGTGGCTCTCATGCACTGATCACGTGATTGCGCATGCACTGATCACGTAATTGTATGCACTGCTCACGTGGCTATCATGCACTGATCATGTGACTGATCATGCACTGATCACGTAGCTATCTTGCACTGATCACTTGGCTGATCATACACTCATCACGGGACTGATCGTGCACTGATCACGGCGCTATCATGCATTGACTACATGACTCCACATGCACTGATCACGTGGATGATCATGCACTGATCACGTGACTATCATGCACTAATCACGTGGCTATCATTCACTGATCAGGTGGATATCATGCACTGATCACGTGGCTGATCACACACGTATCACATGACTGATCATGCACTGATCACGTGGCTATCATGTACTGATCACGTGGCTGATCATGCAATGATCACGTAGCTACCATGTACTGGTCACGTGACTGATCATGCAATGATCACGTAATTGATCATGCACTGATCATGTGGCTGATCATGCACTGATCACGTGACTGATCATGCACTGATCACGTGACTGATCAAGCACTGATCACGTGGCTATCATGCACTGCTAATGTGGCTGATCATGAAATGATCACGCAGCTACCATGTACTGGTCACGTGACTGATCATGCACTGATCATGTGGCTGATCAGGCACTGATCACGTGACTGATCATGCACTGATCACGTGGCTATCATGCACTGATCACTTGGCTGGTCATACACTGATCACGCAGCTACCATGTACTGGTCACGTGACTGATCATGCACTGATGATGTAATTGATCATGCACTGATCACGTGGCTATCATGCACTGATCACATGGCTGGTCATACACTGATCACGTGCCTGGTCATGCACAGATTACATGACTGATCATGCACTGATCACGTCACTGATCATGCACTGATCACGTGGCTATCATGCACTACTCACGTGGCTGATCATGCAATGATCATGTAGCTACCATGTACCGGTCACGTGACTGATCATACACCCATCAGGTGACTGATCATGCACTGATCACGTGGCTATCATGCACTGATCATGTGGCTGGTCATACACTGATCACCTGCCTGGTCATGCACAGATCACGTGACTAATCATGAACTGATCACGTAGCAATCATTCACTGATCACCTGGCTGATCATGCACTGATCACGTGGCTATCATGCAATGATCACGTGGCTATCATGCACTGATCACGTGTCTGATCATGCACTGATACCATGACTGAGCATGGACTGGTCACATGACTATCATGTAGTGATCACGTGACTTAATGGGGCTGACCATGTGACTGATCATGCGCTGAGCATGTTTGCTATCATACACTGATCATGTGCCTCTGGAGGCAATAAACAAAGAGCTGAGTAGGCATGAATCAAACAGTCAGCAGGCAATAATCATGGAACTCAGCTGTGAGGAATCATGCTGCTCAGCTGGCAATAATCAAGCAGCTGAGCAGGCAGGAATTACACAGCACAGCTGGCAATTGTCAAGCAGATGACAGGCAGGAATCATGCAGCTCAGCTGGCAATTGTCAAGCAGATGAGCAGACAGTAATCACGCAGCTCAGCAGGCCCTGATCACGTGACTGAGCATGCACTGTTCACCTGGCTGATCATACACTGATCACGTGATTGATCAAGCATTGATCACTTGGATATCATGCACTGATCACGTGGCTAATCATACACTGTTCACGTGTCTGACCATGCACTGATCACGTGGCTGATCATGCACTGAACACGTGATTGAACATGCACTTATCACGTGGCTGATCATGCAGTGATCACGCAGCTACCATGTACTGGTCACATGACTGATCATGCACTGATCACGTAATTGATCATGCACTGATCACCTGGCTTATCATGCATTCATCATGTGACTGATCATGTGCTGATCATGTTTGGTGTCACACACTGATCATGTGCATCTGGAGGCAATGAACAAAGAGCTGAGTAGGCAGGAATCAGTCAGCAGGCTATAATCATGGAACTCAGCTCTGAGAAATCATGCTGCTCAGCTGGAAATAATCAAGTAGATGAGCAGGCAGGAATTATGCAGCACAGGTGGCAATAGTCAAGGAGATGACAGGCAGGAATCGTACAGCTCAGCTGGCAATTGTCAAGCAGATGAGCAGACAGTAATCACGCAGCTCAGCAGGCCCTGATCACGTGACTGAGCATGCACTGTTCACGTCGCTGATCACACACCTATCATGTGAATGATCATGCACTGATCACGTGGCTCTCATGCACTGATCACGTGATTGCGCATGCACTGATCACGTAATTGTATGCACTGCTCACGTGGCTATCATGCACTGATCATGTGACTGATCATGCACTGATCACGTAGCTATCTTGCACTGATCACTTGGCTGATCATACACTCATCACGGGACTGATCGTGCACTGATCACGGCGCTATCATGCATTGACTACATGACTCCACATGCACTGATCACGTGGATGATCATGCACTGATCACGTGACTATCATGCACTAATCACGTGGCTATCATTCACTGATCAGGTGGATATCATGCACTGATCACGTGGCTGATCACACACGTATCACATGACTGATCATGCACTGATCACGTGGCTATCATGTACTGATCACGTGGCTGATCATGCAATGATCACGTAGCTACCATGTACTGGTCACGTGACTGATCATGCAATGATCACGTAATTGATCATGCACTGATCATGTGGCTGATCATGCACTGATCACGTGACTGATCATGCACTGATCACGTGACTGATCAAGCACTGATCACGTGGCTATCATGCACTGCTAATGTGGCTGATCATGAAATGATCACGCAGCTACCATGTACTGGTCACGTGACTGATCATGCACTGATCATGTGGCTGATCAGGCACTGATCACGTGGCTGATCATGCACTGATCACGTGGCTATCACTGATCATGCACTGATCACGTGACTGATCATGCACTGATCACTGGCTGATCATGCACTGATCACATGTGCACTGATCACGTGGCTATCATGCACTACTCACGTGGCTGATCATGCAATGATCATGTAGCTACCATGTACCGGTCACGTGACTGATCATACACCCATCAGGTGACTGATCATGCACTGATCACGTGGCTATCATGCACTGATCATGTGGCTGGTCATACACTGATCACCTGCCTGGTCATGCACAGATCACGTGACTAATCATGAACTGATCACGTAGCAATCATTCACTGATCACCTGGCTGATCATGCACTGATCACGTGGCTATCATGCAATGATCACGTGGCTATCATGCACTGATCACGTGTCTGATCATGCACTGATACCATGACTGAGCATGGACTGGTCACATGACTATCATGTAGTGATCACGTGACTTAATGGGGCTGACCATGTGACTGATCATGCGCTGAGCATGTTTGCTATCATACACTGATCATGTGCCTCTGGAGGCAATAAACAAAGAGCTGAGTAGGCATGAATCAAACAGTCAGCAGGCAATAATCATGGAACTCAGCTGTGAGGAATCATGCTGCTCAGCTGGCAATAATCAAGCAGCTGAGCAGGCAGGAATTACACAGCACAGCTGGCAATTGTCAAGCAGATGACAGGCAGGAATCATGCAGCTCAGCTGGCAATTGTCAAGCAGATGAGCAGACAGTAATCACGCAGCTCAGCAGGCCCTGATCACGTGACTGAGCATGCACTGTTCACCTGGCTGATCATACACTGATCACGTGATTGATCAAGCATTGATCACTTGGATATCATGCACTGATCACGTGGCTAATCATACACTGTTCACGTGTCTGACCATGCACTGATCACGTGGCTGATCATGCACTGAACACGTGATTGAACATGCACTTATCACGTGGCTGATCATGCAGTGATCACGCAGCTACCATGTACTGGTCACATGACTGATCATGCACTGATCACGTAATTGATCATGCACTGATCACCTGGCTTATCATGCATTCATCATGTGACTGATCATGTGCTGATCATGTTTGGTGTCACACACTGATCATGTGCATCTGGAGGCAATGAACAAAGAGCTGAGTAGGCAGGAATCAGTCAGCAGGCTATAATCATGGAACTCAGCTCTGAGAAATCATGCTGCTCAGCTGGAAATAATCAAGTAGATGAGCAGGCAGGAATTATGCAGCACAGGTGGCAATAGTCAAGGAGATGACAGGCAGGAATCGTACAGCTCAGCTGGCAATTGTCAAGCAGATGAGCAGACAGTAATCACGCAGCTCAGCAGGCCCTGATCACGTGACTGAGCATGCACTGTTCACGTCGCTGATCACACACCTATCATGTGAATGATCATGCACTGATCACGTGGCTCTCATGCACTGATCACGTGATTGCGCATGCACTGATCACGTAATTGTATGCACTGCTCACGTGGCTATCATGCACTGATCATGTGACTGATCATGCACTGATCACGTAGCTATCTTGCACTGATCACTTGGCTGATCATACACTCATCACGGGACTGATCGTGCACTGATCACGGCGCTATCATGCATTGACTACATGACTCCACATGCACTGATCACGTGGATGATCATGCACTGATCACGTGACTATCATGCACTAATCACGTGGCTATCATTCACTGATCAGGTGGATATCATGCACTGATCACGTGGCTGATCACACACGTATCACATGACTGATCATGCACTGATCACGTGGCTATCATGTACTGATCACGTGGCTGATCATGCAATGATCACGTAGCTACCATGTACTGGTCACGTGACTGATCATGCAATGATCACGTAATTGATCATGCACTGATCATGTGGCTGATCATGCACTGATCACGTGACTGATCATGCACTGATCACGTGACTGATCAAGCACTGATCACGTGGCTATCATGCACTGCTAATGTGGCTGATCATGAAATGATCACGCAGCTACCATGTACTGGTCACGTGACTGATCATGCACTGATCATGTGGCTGATCAGGCACTGATCACGTGACTGATCATGCACTGATCACGTGGCTATCATGCACTGATCACTTGGCTGGTCATACACTGATCACGCAGCTACCATGTACTGGTCACGTGACTGATCATGCACTGATGATGTAATTGATCATGCACTGATCACGTGGCTATCATGCACTGATCACATGGCTGGTCATACACTGATCACGTGCCTGGTCATGCACAGATTACATGACTGATCATGCACTGATCACGTCACTGATCATGCACTGATCACGTGGCTATCATGCACTACTCACGTGGCTGATCATGCAATGATCATGTAGCTACCATGTACCGGTCACGTGACTGATCATACACCCATCAGGTGACTGATCATGCACTGATCACGTGGCTATCATGCACTGATCATGTGGCTGGTCATACACTGATCACCTGCCTGGTCATGCACAGATCACGTGACTAATCATGAACTGATCACGTAGCAATCATTCACTGATCACCTGGCTGATCATGCACTGATCACGTGGCTATCATGCAATGATCACGTGGCTATCATGCACTGATCACGTGTCTGATCATGCACTGATACCATGACTGAGCATGGACTGGTCACATGACTATCATGTAGTGATCACGTGACTTAATGGGGCTGACCATGTGACTGATCATGCGCTGAGCATGTTTGCTATCATACACTGATCATGTGCCTCTGGAGGCAATAAACAAAGAGCTGAGTAGGCATGAATCAAACAGTCAGCAGGCAATAATCATGGAACTCAGCTGTGAGGAATCATGCTGCTCAGCTGGCAATAATCAAGCAGCTGAGCAGGCAGGAATTACACAGCACAGCTGGCAATTGTCAAGCAGATGACAGGCAGGAATCATGCAGCTCAGCTGGCAATTGTCAAGCAGATGAGCAGACAGTAATCACGCAGCTCAGCAGGCCCTGATCACGTGACTGAGCATGCACTGTTCACCTGGCTGATCATACACTGATCACGTGATTGATCAAGCATTGATCACTTGGATATCATGCACTGATCACGTGGCTAATCATACACTGTTCACGTGTCTGACCATGCACTGATCACGTGGCTGATCATGCACTGAACACGTGATTGAACATGCACTTATCACGTGGCTGATCATGCAGTGATCACGCAGCTACCATGTACTGGTCACATGACTGATCATGCACTGATCACGTAATTGATCATGCACTGATCACCTGGCTTATCATGCATTCATCATGTGACTGATCATGTGCTGATCATGTTTGGTGTCACACACTGATCATGTGCATCTGGAGGCAATGAACAAAGAGCTGAGTAGGCAGGAATCAGTCAGCAGGCTATAATCATGGAACTCAGCTCTGAGAAATCATGCTGCTCAGCTGGAAATAATCAAGTAGATGAGCAGGCAGGAATTATGCAGCACAGGTGGCAATAGTCAAGGAGATGACAGGCAGGAATCGTACAGCTCAGCTGGCAATTGTCAAGCAGATGAGCAGACAGTAATCACGCAGCTCAGCAGGCCCTGATCACGTGACTGAGCATGCACTGTTCACGTCGCTGATCACACACCTATCATGTGAATGATCATGCACTGATCACGTGGCTCTCATGCACTGATCACGTGATTGCGCATGCACTGATCACGTAATTGTATGCACTGCTCACGTGGCTATCATGCACTGATCATGTGACTGATCATGCACTGATCACGTAGCTATCTTGCACTGATCACTTGGCTGATCATACACTCATCACGGGACTGATCGTGCACTGATCACGGCGCTATCATGCATTGACTACATGACTCCACATGCACTGATCACGTGGATGATCATGCACTGATCACGTGACTATCATGCACTAATCACGTGGCTATCATTCACTGATCAGGTGGATATCATGCACTGATCACGTGGCTGATCACACACGTATCACATGACTGATCATGCACTGATCACGTGGCTATCATGTACTGATCACGTGGCTGATCATGCAATGATCACGTAGCTACCATGTACTGGTCACGTGACTGATCATGCAATGATCACGTAATTGATCATGCACTGATCATGTGGCTGATCATGCACTGATCACGTGACTGATCATGCACTGATCACGTGACTGATCAAGCACTGATCACGTGGCTATCATGCACTGCTAATGTGGCTGATCATGAAATGATCACGCAGCTACCATGTACTGGTCACGTGACTGATCATGCACTGATCATGTGGCTGATCAGGCACTGATCACGTGACTGATCATGCACTGATCACGTGGCTATCATGCACTGATCACTTGGCTGGTCATACACTGATCACGCAGCTACCATGTACTGGTCACGTGACTGATCATGCACTGATGATGTAATTGATCATGCACTGATCACGTGGCTATCATGCACTGATCACATGGCTGGTCATACACTGATCACGTGCCTGGTCATGCACAGATTACATGACTGATCATGCACTGATCACGTCACTGATCATGCACTGATCACGTGGCTATCATGCACTACTCACGTGGCTGATCATGCAATGATCATGTAGCTCCCATGTACCGGTCACGTGACTGATCATACACCCATCAGGTGACTGATCATGCACTGATCACGTGGCTATCATGCACTGATCATGTGGCTGGTCATACACTGATCACCTGCCTGGTCATGCACAGATCACGTGACTAATCATGAACTGATCACGTAGCAATCATTCACTGATCACCTGGCTGATCATGCACTGATCACGTGGCTATCATGCAATGATCACGTGGCTATCATGCACTGATCACGTGTCTGATCATGCACTGATACCATGACTGAGCATGGACTGGTCACATGACTATCATGTAGTGATCACGTGACTTAATGGGGCTGACCATGTGACTGATCATGCGCTGAGCATGTTTGCTATCATACACTGATCATGTGCCTCTGGAGGCAATAAACAAAGAGCTGAGTAGGCATGAATCAAACAGTCAGCAGGCAATAATCATGGAACTCAGCTGTGAGGAATCATGCTGCTCAGCTGGCAATAATCAAGCAGCTGAGCAGGCAGGAATTACACAGCACAGCTGGCAATTGTCAAGCAGATGACAGGCAGGAATCATGCAGCTCAGCTGGCAATTGTCAAGCAGATGAGCAGACAGTAATCACGCAGCTCAGCAGGCCCTGATCACGTGACTGAGCATGCACTGTTCACCTGGCTGATCATACACTGATCACGTGATTGATCAAGCATTGATCACTTGGATATCATGCACTGATCACGTGGCTAATCATACACTGTTCACGTGTCTGACCATGCACTGATCACGTGGCTGATCATGCACTGAACACGTGATTGAACATGCACTTATCACGTGGCTGATCATGCAGTGATCACGCAGCTACCATGTACTGGTCACATGACTGATCATGCACTGATCACGTAATTGATCATGCACTGATCACCTGGCTTATCATGCATTCATCATGTGACTGATCATGTGCTGATCATGTTTGGTGTCACACACTGATCATGTGCATCTGGAGGCAATGAACAAAGAGCTGAGTAGGCAGGAATCAGTCAGCAGGCTATAATCATGGAACTCAGCTCTGAGAAATCATGCTGCTCAGCTGGAAATAATCAAGTAGATGAGCAGGCAGGAATTATGCAGCACAGGTGGCAATAGTCAAGGAGATGACAGGCAGGAATCGTACAGCTCAGCTGGCAATTGTCAAGCAGATGAGCAGACAGTAATCACGCAGCTCAGCAGGCCCTGATCACGTGACTGAGCATGCACTGTTCACGTCGCTGATCACACACCTATCATGTGAATGATCATGCACTGATCACGTGGCTCTCATGCACTGATCACGTGATTGCGCATGCACTGATCACGTAATTGTATGCACTGCTCACGTGGCTATCATGCACTGATCATGTGACTGATCATGCACTGATCACGTAGCTATCTTGCACTGATCACTTGGCTGATCATACACTCATCACGGGACTGATCGTGCACTGATCACGGCGCTATCATGCATTGACTACATGACTCCACATGCACTGATCACGTGGATGATCATGCACTGATCACGTGACTATCATGCACTAATCACGTGGCTATCATTCACTGATCAGGTGGATATCATGCACTGATCACGTGGCTGATCACACACGTATCACATGACTGATCATGCACTGATCACGTGGCTATCATGTACTGATCACGTGGCTGATCATGCAATGATCACGTAGCTACCATGTACTGGTCACGTGACTGATCATGCAATGATCACGTAATTGATCATGCACTGATCATGTGGCTGATCATGCACTGATCACGTGACTGATCATGCACTGATCACGTGACTGATCAAGCACTGATCACGTGGCTATCATGCACTGCTAATGTGGCTGATCATGAAATGATCACGAAGCTACCATGTACTGGTCACGTGACTGATCATGCACTGATCATGTGGCTGATCAGGCACTGATCACGTGACTGATCATGCACTGATCACGTCACATGCACTGATCACTGATCATGCACTGATCACTGGCTATCATGCACTGATCACTGCACTGATCACTGGCTGATCATGCACTGATCACGTCACTGATCATGCACTGCGTGGCTATCATGCACTACTCACGTGGCTGATCATGCAATGATCATGTAGCTACCATGTACCGGTCACGTGACTGATCATACACCCATCAGGTGACTGATCATGCACTGATCACGTGGCTATCATGCACTGATCATGTGGCTGGTCATACACTGATCACCTGCCTGGTCATGCACAGATCACGTGACTAATCATGAACTGATCACGTAGCAATCATTCACTGATCACCTGGCTGATCATGCACTGATCACGTGGCTATCATGCAATGATCACGTGGCTATCATGCACTGATCACGTGTCTGATCATGCACTGATACCATGACTGAGCATGGACTGGTCACATGACTATCATGTAGTGATCACGTGACTTAATGGGGCTGACCATGTGACTGATCATGCGCTGAGCATGTTTGCTATCATACACTGATCATGTGCCTCTGGAGGCAATAAACAAAGAGCTGAGTAGGCATGAATCAAACAGTCAGCAGGCAATAATCATGGAACTCAGCTGTGAGGAATCATGCTGCTCAGCTGGCAATAATCAAGCAGCTGAGCAGGCAGGAATTACACAGCACAGCTGGCAATTGTCAAGCAGATGACAGGCAGGAATCATGCAGCTCAGCTGGCAATTGTCAAGCAGATGAGCAGACAGTAATCACGCAGCTCAGCAGGCCCTGATCACGTGACTGAGCATGCACTGTTCACCTGGCTGATCATACACTGATCACGTGATTGATCAAGCATTGATCACTTGGATATCATGCACTGATCACGTGGCTAATCATACACTGTTCACGTGTCTGACCATGCACTGATCACGTGGCTGATCATGCACTGAACACGTGATTGAACATGCACTTATCACGTGGCTGATCATGCAGTGATCACGCAGCTACCATGTACTGGTCACATGACTGATCATGCACTGATCACGTAATTGATCATGCACTGATCACCTGGCTTATCATGCATTCATCATGTGACTGATCATGTGCTGATCATGTTTGGTGTCACACACTGATCATGTGCATCTGGAGGCAATGAACAAAGAGCTGAGTAGGCAGGAATCAGTCAGCAGGCTATAATCATGGAACTCAGCTCTGAGAAATCATGCTGCTCAGCTGGAAATAATCAAGTAGATGAGCAGGCAGGAATTATGCAGCACAGGTGGCAATAGTCAAGGAGATGACAGGCAGGAATCGTACAGCTCAGCTGGCAATTGTCAAGCAGATGAGCAGACAGTAATCACGCAGCTCAGCAGGCCCTGATCACGTGACTGAGCATGCACTGTTCACGTCGCTGATCACACACCTATCATGTGAATGATCATGCACTGATCACGTGGCTCTCATGCACTGATCACGTGATTGCGCATGCACTGATCACGTAATTGTATGCACTGCTCACGTGGCTATCATGCACTGATCATGTGACTGATCATGCACTGATCACGTAGCTATCTTGCACTGATCACTTGGCTGATCATACACTCATCACGGGACTGATCGTGCACTGATCACGGCGCTATCATGCATTGACTACATGACTCCACATGCACTGATCACGTGGATGATCATGCACTGATCACGTGACTATCATGCACTAATCACGTGGCTATCATTCACTGATCAGGTGGATATCATGCACTGATCACGTGGCTGATCACACACGTATCACATGACTGATCATGCACTGATCACGTGGCTATCATGTACTGATCACGTGGCTGATCATGCAATGATCACGTAGCTACCATGTACTGGTCACGTGACTGATCATGCAATGATCACGTAATTGATCATGCACTGATCATGTGGCTGATCATGCACTGATCACGTGACTGATCATGCACTGATCACGTGACTGATCAAGCACTGATCACGTGGCTATCATGCACTGCTAATGTGGCTGATCATGAAATGATCACGCAGCTACCATGTACTGGTCACGTGACTGATCATGCACTGATCATGTGGCTGATCAGGCACTGATCACGTGACTGATCATGCACTGATCACGTGGCTATCATGCACTGATCACTTGGCTGGTCATACACTGATCACGCAGCTACCATGTACTGGTCACGTGACTGATCATGCACTGATGATGTAATTGATCATGCACTGATCACGTGGCTATCATGCACTGATCACATGGCTGGTCATACACTGATCACGTGCCTGGTCATGCACAGATTACATGACTGATCATGCACTGATCACGTCACTGATCATGCACTGATCACGTGGCTATCATGCACTACTCACGTGGCTGATCATGCAATGATCATGTAGCTCCCATGTACCGGTCACGTGACTGATCATACACCCATCAGGTGACTGATCATGCACTGATCACGTGGCTATCATGCACTGATCATGTGGCTGGTCATACACTGATCACCTGCCTGGTCATGCACAGATCACGTGACTAATCATGAACTGATCACGTAGCAATCATTCACTGATCACCTGGCTGATCATGCACTGATCACGTGGCTATCATGCAATGATCACGTGGCTATCATGCACTGATCACGTGTCTGATCATGCACTGATACCATGACTGAGCATGGACTGGTCACATGACTATCATGTAGTGATCACGTGACTTAATGGGGCTGACCATGTGACTGATCATGCGCTGAGCATGTTTGCTATCATACACTGATCATGTGCCTCTGGAGGCAATAAACAAAGAGCTGAGTAGGCATGAATCAAACAGTCAGCAGGCAATAATCATGGAACTCAGCTGTGAGGAATCATGCTGCTCAGCTGGCAATAATCAAGCAGCTGAGCAGGCAGGAATTACACAGCACAGCTGGCAATTGTCAAGCAGATGACAGGCAGGAATCATGCAGCTCAGCTGGCAATTGTCAAGCAGATGAGCAGACAGTAATCACGCAGCTCAGCAGGCCCTGATCACGTGACTGAGCATGCACTGTTCACCTGGCTGATCATACACTGATCACGTGATTGATCAAGCATTGATCACTTGGATATCATGCACTGATCACGTGGCTAATCATACACTGTTCACGTGTCTGACCATGCACTGATCACGTGGCTGATCATGCACTGAACACGTGATTGAACATGCACTTATCACGTGGCTGATCATGCAGTGATCACGCAGCTACCATGTACTGGTCACATGACTGATCATGCACTGATCACGTAATTGATCATGCACTGATCACCTGGCTTATCATGCATTCATCATGTGACTGATCATGTGCTGATCATGTTTGGTGTCACACACTGATCATGTGCATCTGGAGGCAATGAACAAAGAGCTGAGTAGGCAGGAATCAGTCAGCAGGCTATAATCATGGAACTCAGCTCTGAGAAATCATGCTGCTCAGCTGGAAATAATCAAGTAGATGAGCAGGCAGGAATTATGCAGCACAGGTGGCAATAGTCAAGGAGATGACAGGCAGGAATCGTACAGCTCAGCTGGCAATTGTCAAGCAGATGAGCAGACAGTAATCACGCAGCTCAGCAGGCCCTGATCACGTGACTGAGCATGCACTGTTCACGTCGCTGATCACACACCTATCATGTGAATGATCATGCACTGATCACGTGGCTCTCATGCACTGATCACGTGATTGCGCATGCACTGATCACGTAATTGTATGCACTGCTCACGTGGCTATCATGCACTGATCATGTGACTGATCATGCACTGATCACGTAGCTATCTTGCACTGATCACTTGGCTGATCATACACTCATCACGGGACTGATCGTGCACTGATCACGGCGCTATCATGCATTGACTACATGACTCCACATGCACTGATCACGTGGATGATCATGCACTGATCACGTGACTATCATGCACTAATCACGTGGCTATCATTCACTGATCAGGTGGATATCATGCACTGATCACGTGGCTGATCACACACGTATCACATGACTGATCATGCACTGATCACGTGGCTATCATGTACTGATCACGTGGCTGATCATGCAATGATCACGTAGCTACCATGTACTGGTCACGTGACTGATCATGCAATGATCACGTAATTGATCATGCACTGATCATGTGGCTGATCATGCACTGATCACGTGACTGATCATGCACTGATCACGTGACTGATCAAGCACTGATCACGTGGCTATCATGCACTGCTAATGTGGCTGATCATGAAATGATCACGCAGCTACCATGTACTGGTCACGTGACTGATCATGCACTGATCATGTGGCTGATCAGGCACTGATCACGTGACTGATCATGCACTGATCACGTGGCTATCATGCACTGATCACTTGGCTGGTCATACACTGATCACGCAGCTACCATGTACTGGTCACGTGACTGATCATGCACTGATGATGTAATTGATCATGCACTGATCACGTGGCTATCATGCACTGATCACATGGCTGGTCATACACTGATCACGTGCCTGGTCATGCACAGATTACATGACTGATCATGCACTGATCACGTCACTGATCATGCACTGATCACGTGGCTATCATGCACTACTCACGTGGCTGATCATGCAATGATCATGTAGCTACCATGTACCGGTCACGTGACTGATCATACACCCATCAGGTGACTGATCATGCACTGATCACGTGGCTATCATGCACTGATCATGTGGCTGGTCATACACTGATCACCTGCCTGGTCATGCACAGATCACGTGACTAATCATGAACTGATCACGTAGCAATCATTCACTGATCACCTGGCTGATCATGCACTGATCACGTGGCTATCATGCAATGATCACGTGGCTATCATGCACTGATCACGTGTCTGATCATGCACTGATACCATGACTGAGCATGGACTGGTCACATGACTATCATGTAGTGATCACGTGACTTAATGGGGCTGACCATGTGACTGATCATGCGCTGAGCATGTTTGCTATCATACACTGATCATGTGCCTCTGGAGGCAATAAACAAAGAGCTGAGTAGGCATGAATCAAACAGTCAGCAGGCAATAATCATGGAACTCAGCTGTGAGGAATCATGCTGCTCAGCTGGCAATAATCAAGCAGCTGAGCAGGCAGGAATTACACAGCACAGCTGGCAATTGTCAAGCAGATGACAGGCAGGAATCATGCAGCTCAGCTGGCAATTGTCAAGCAGATGAGCAGACAGTAATCACGCAGCTCAGCAGGCCCTGATCACGTGACTGAGCATGCACTGTTCACCTGGCTGATCATACACTGATCACGTGATTGATCAAGCATTGATCACTTGGATATCATGCACTGATCACGTGGCTAATCATACACTGTTCACGTGTCTGACCATGCACTGATCACGTGGCTGATCATGCACTGAACACGTGATTGAACATGCACTTATCACGTGGCTGATCATGCAGTGATCACGCAGCTACCATGTACTGGTCACATGACTGATCATGCACTGATCACGTAATTGATCATGCACTGATCACCTGGCTTATCATGCATTCATCATGTGACTGATCATGTGCTGATCATGTTTGGTGTCACACACTGATCATGTGCATCTGGAGGCAATGAACAAAGAGCTGAGTAGGCAGGAATCAGTCAGCAGGCTATAATCATGGAACTCAGCTCTGAGAAATCATGCTGCTCAGCTGGAAATAATCAAGTAGATGAGCAGGCAGGAATTATGCAGCACAGGTGGCAATAGTCAAGGAGATGACAGGCAGGAATCGTACAGCTCAGCTGGCAATTGTCAAGCAGATGAGCAGACAGTAATCACGCAGCTCAGCAGGCCCTGATCACGTGACTGAGCATGCACTGTTCACGTCGCTGATCACACACCTATCATGTGAATGATCATGCACTGATCACGTGGCTCTCATGCACTGATCACGTGATTGCGCATGCACTGATCACGTAATTGTATGCACTGCTCACGTGGCTATCATGCACTGATCATGTGACTGATCATGCACTGATCACGTAGCTATCTTGCACTGATCACTTGGCTGATCATACACTCATCACGGGACTGATCGTGCACTGATCACGGCGCTATCATGCATTGACTACATGACTCCACATGCACTGATCACGTGGATGATCATGCACTGATCACGTGACTATCATGCACTAATCACGTGGCTATCATTCACTGATCAGGTGGATATCATGCACTGATCACGTGGCTGATCACACACGTATCACATGACTGATCATGCACTGATCACGTGGCTATCATGTACTGATCACGTGGCTGATCATGCAATGATCACGTAGCTACCATGTACTGGTCACGTGACTGATCATGCAATGATCACGTAATTGATCATGCACTGATCATGTGGCTGATCATGCACTGATCACGTGACTGATCATGCACTGATCACGTGACTGATCAAGCACTGATCACGTGGCTATCATGCACTGCTAATGTGGCTGATCATGAAATGATCACGCAGCTACCATGTACTGGTCACGTGACTGATCATGCACTGATCATGTGGCTGATCAGGCACTGATCACGTGACTGATCATGCACTGATCACGTGGCTATCATGCACTGATCACTTGGCTGGTCATACACTGATCACGCAGCTACCATGTACTGGTCACGTGACTGATCATGCACTGATGATGTAATTGATCATGCACTGATCACGTGGCTATCATGCACTGATCACATGGCTGGTCATACACTGATCACGTGCCTGGTCATGCACAGATTACATGACTGATCATGCACTGATCACGTCACTGATCATGCACTGATCACGTGGCTATCATGCACTACTCACGTGGCTGATCATGCAATGATCATGTAGCTACCATGTACCGGTCACGTGACTGATCATACACCCATCAGGTGACTGATCATGCACTGATCACGTGGCTATCATGCACTGATCATGTGGCTGGTCATACACTGATCACCTGCCTGGTCATGCACAGATCACGTGACTAATCATGAACTGATCACGTAGCAATCATTCACTGATCACCTGGCTGATCATGCACTGATCACGTGGCTATCATGCAATGATCACGTGGCTATCATGCACTGATCACGTGTCTGATCATGCACTGATACCATGACTGAGCATGGACTGGTCACATGACTATCATGTAGTGATCACGTGACTTAATGGGGCTGACCATGTGACTGATCATGCGCTGAGCATGTTTGCTATCATACACTGATCATGTGCCTCTGGAGGCAATAAACAAAGAGCTGAGTAGGCATGAATCAAACAGTCAGCAGGCAATAATCATGGAACTCAGCTGTGAGGAATCATGCTGCTCAGCTGGCAATAATCAAGCAGCTGAGCAGGCAGGAATTACACAGCACAGCTGGCAATTGTCAAGCAGATGACAGGCAGGAATCATGCAGCTCAGCTGGCAATTGTCAAGCAGATGAGCAGACAGTAATCACGCAGCTCAGCAGGCCCTGATCACGTGACTGAGCATGCACTGTTCACCTGGCTGATCATACACTGATCACGTGATTGATCAAGCATTGATCACTTGGATATCATGCACTGATCACGTGGCTAATCATACACTGTTCACGTGTCTGACCATGCACTGATCACGTGGCTGATCATGCACTGAACACGTGATTGAACATGCACTTATCACGTGGCTGATCATGCAGTGATCACGCAGCTACCATGTACTGGTCACATGACTGATCATGCACTGATCACGTAATTGATCATGCACTGATCACCTGGCTTATCATGCATTCATCATGTGACTGATCATGTGCTGATCATGTTTGGTGTCACACACTGATCATGTGCATCTGGAGGCAATGAACAAAGAGCTGAGTAGGCAGGAATCAGTCAGCAGGCTATAATCATGGAACTCAGCTCTGAGAAATCATGCTGCTCAGCTGGAAATAATCAAGTAGATGAGCAGGCAGGAATTATGCAGCACAGGTGGCAATAGTCAAGGAGATGACAGGCAGGAATCGTACAGCTCAGCTGGCAATTGTCAAGCAGATGAGCAGACAGTAATCACGCAGCTCAGCAGGCCCTGATCACGTGACTGAGCATGCACTGTTCACGTCGCTGATCACACACCTATCATGTGAATGATCATGCACTGATCACGTGGCTCTCATGCACTGATCACGTGATTGCGCATGCACTGATCACGTAATTGTATGCACTGCTCACGTGGCTATCATGCACTGATCATGTGACTGATCATGCACTGATCACGTAGCTATCTTGCACTGATCACTTGGCTGATCATACACTCATCACGGGACTGATCGTGCACTGATCACGGCGCTATCATGCATTGACTACATGACTCCACATGCACTGATCACGTGGATGATCATGCACTGATCACGTGACTATCATGCACTAATCACGTGGCTATCATTCACTGATCAGGTGGATATCATGCACTGATCACGTGGCTGATCACACACGTATCACATGACTGATCATGCACTGATCACGTGGCTATCATGTACTGATCACGTGGCTGATCATGCAATGATCACGTAGCTACCATGTACTGGTCACGTGACTGATCATGCAATGATCACGTAATTGATCATGCACTGATCATGTGGCTGATCATGCACTGATCACGTGACTGATCATGCACTGATCACGTGACTGATCAAGCACTGATCACGTGGCTATCATGCACTGCTAATGTGGCTGATCATGAAATGATCACGCAGCTACCATGTACTGGTCACGTGACTGATCATGCACTGATCATGTGGCTGATCAGGCACTGATCACGTGACTGATCATGCACTGATCACGTGGCTATCATGCACTGATCACTTGGCTGGTCATACACTGATCACGCAGCTACCATGTACTGGTCACGTGACTGATCATGCACTGATGATGTAATTGATCATGCACTGATCACGTGGCTATCATGCACTGATCACATGGCTGGTCATACACTGATCACGTGCCTGGTCATGCACAGATTACATGACTGATCATGCACTGATCACGTCACTGATCATGCACTGATCACGTGGCTATCATGCACTACTCACGTGGCTGATCATGCAATGATCATGTAGCTACCATGTACCGGTCACGTGACTGATCATACACCCATCAGGTGACTGATCATGCACTGATCACGTGGCTATCATGCACTGATCATGTGGCTGGTCATACACTGATCACCTGCCTGGTCATGCACAGATCACGTGACTAATCATGAACTGATCACGTAGCAATCATTCACTGATCACCTGGCTGATCATGCACTGATCACGTGGCTATCATGCAATGATCACGTGGCTATCATGCACTGATCACGTGTCTGATCATGCACTGATACCATGACTGAGCATGGACTGGTCACATGACTATCATGTAGTGATCACGTGACTTAATGGGGCTGACCATGTGACTGATCATGCGCTGAGCATGTTTGCTATCATACACTGATCATGTGCCTCTGGAGGCAATAAACAAAGAGCTGAGTAGGCATGAATCAAACAGTCAGCAGGCAATAATCATGGAACTCAGCTGTGAGGAATCATGCTGCTCAGCTGGCAATAATCAAGCAGCTGAGCAGGCAGGAATTACACAGCACAGCTGGCAATTGTCAAGCAGATGACAGGCAGGAATCATGCAGCTCAGCTGGCAATTGTCAAGCAGATGAGCAGACAGTAATCACGCAGCTCAGCAGGCCCTGATCACGTGACTGAGCATGCACTGTTCACCTGGCTGATCATACACTGATCACGTGATTGATCAAGCATTGATCACTTGGATATCATGCACTGATCACGTGGCTAATCATACACTGTTCACGTGTCTGACCATGCACTGATCACGTGGCTGATCATGCACTGAACACGTGATTGAACATGCACTTATCACGTGGCTGATCATGCAGTGATCACGCAGCTACCATGTACTGGTCACATGACTGATCATGCACTGATCACGTAATTGATCATGCACTGATCACCTGGCTTATCATGCATTCATCATGTGACTGATCATGTGCTGATCATGTTTGGTGTCACACACTGATCATGTGCATCTGGAGGCAATGAACAAAGAGCTGAGTAGGCAGGAATCAGTCAGCAGGCTATAATCATGGAACTCAGCTCTGAGAAATCATGCTGCTCAGCTGGAAATAATCAAGTAGATGAGCAGGCAGGAATTATGCAGCACAGGTGGCAATAGTCAAGGAGATGACAGGCAGGAATCGTACAGCTCAGCTGGCAATTGTCAAGCAGATGAGCAGACAGTAATCACGCAGCTCAGCAGGCCCTGATCACGTGACTGAGCATGCACTGTTCACGTCGCTGATCACACACCTATCATGTGAATGATCATGCACTGATCACGTGGCTCTCATGCACTGATCACGTGATTGCGCATGCACTGATCACGTAATTGTATGCACTGCTCACGTGGCTATCATGCACTGATCATGTGACTGATCATGCACTGATCACGTAGCTATCTTGCACTGATCACTTGGCTGATCATACACTCATCACGGGACTGATCGTGCACTGATCACGGCGCTATCATGCATTGACTACATGACTCCACATGCACTGATCACGTGGATGATCATGCACTGATCACGTGACTATCATGCACTAATCACGTGGCTATCATTCACTGATCAGGTGGATATCATGCACTGATCACGTGGCTGATCACACACGTATCACATGACTGATCATGCACTGATCACGTGGCTATCATGTACTGATCACGTGGCTGATCATGCAATGATCACGTAGCTACCATGTACTGGTCACGTGACTGATCATGCAATGATCACGTAATTGATCATGCACTGATCATGTGGCTGATCATGCACTGATCACGTGACTGATCATGCACTGATCACGTGACTGATCAAGCACTGATCACGTGGCTATCATGCACTGCTAATGTGGCTGATCATGAAATGATCACGCAGCTACCATGTACTGGTCACGTGACTGATCATGCACTGATCATGTGGCTGATCAGGCACTGATCACGTGACTGATCATGCACTGATCACGTGGCTATCATGCACTGATCACTTGGCACTGGTCACATGGCTGTCATGACTGATCATGCTGGTCATACACTGATCACGCAGCACTGATACCATGTACTGGTCACGTGACTGATCATGCACTGATGATGTAATTGATCATGCACTGATCACGTGGCTATCATGCACTGATCACATGGCTGGTCATACACTGATCACGTGCCTGGTCATGCACAGATCACGTCTACATGACTGATCACCTGGTCATCACGTGATTACATGACTGATCATGCACTGATCACGTCACTGATCATGCACTGATCACGTGGCTATCATGCACTACTCACGTGGCTGATCATGCAATGATCATGTAGCTACCATGTACCGGTCACGTGACTGATCATACACCCATCAGGTGACTGATCATGCACTGATCACGTGGCTATCATGCACTGATCATGTGGCTGGTCATACACTGATCACCTGCCTGGTCATGCACAGATCACGTGACTAATCATGAACTGATCACGTAGCAATCATTCACTGATCACCTGGCTGATCATGCACTGATCACGTGGCTATCATGCAATGATCACGTGGCTATCATGCACTGATCACGTGTCTGATCATGCACTGATACCATGACTGAGCATGGACTGGTCACATGACTATCATGTAGTGATCACGTGACTTAATGGGGCTGACCATGTGACTGATCATGCGCTGAGCATGTTTGCTATCATACACTGATCATGTGCCTCTGGAGGCAATAAACAAAGAGCTGAGTAGGCATGAATCAAACAGTCAGCAGGCAATAATCATGGAACTCAGCTGTGAGGAATCATGCTGCTCAGCTGGCAATAATCAAGCAGCTGAGCAGGCAGGAATTACACAGCACAGCTGGCAATTGTCAAGCAGATGACAGGCAGGAATCATGCAGCTCAGCTGGCAATTGTCAAGCAGATGAGCAGACAGTAATCACGCAGCTCAGCAGGCCCTGATCACGTGACTGAGCATGCACTGTTCACCTGGCTGATCATACACTGATCACGTGATTGATCAAGCATTGATCACTTGGATATCATGCACTGATCACGTGGCTAATCATACACTGTTCACGTGTCTGACCATGCACTGATCACGTGGCTGATCATGCACTGAACACGTGATTGAACATGCACTTATCACGTGGCTGATCATGCAGTGATCACGCAGCTACCATGTACTGGTCACATGACTGATCATGCACTGATCACGTAATTGATCATGCACTGATCACCTGGCTTATCATGCATTCATCATGTGACTGATCATGTGCTGATCATGTTTGGTGTCACACACTGATCATGTGCATCTGGAGGCAATGAACAAAGAGCTGAGTAGGCAGGAATCAGTCAGCAGGCTATAATCATGGAACTCAGCTCTGAGAAATCATGCTGCTCAGCTGGAAATAATCAAGTAGATGAGCAGGCAGGAATTATGCAGCACAGGTGGCAATAGTCAAGGAGATGACAGGCAGGAATCGTACAGCTCAGCTGGCAATTGTCAAGCAGATGAGCAGACAGTAATCACGCAGCTCAGCAGGCCCTGATCACGTGACTGAGCATGCACTGTTCACGTCGCTGATCACACACCTATCATGTGAATGATCATGCACTGATCACGTGGCTCTCATGCACTGATCACGTGATTGCGCATGCACTGATCACGTAATTGTATGCACTGCTCACGTGGCTATCATGCACTGATCATGTGACTGATCATGCACTGATCACGTAGCTATCTTGCACTGATCACTTGGCTGATCATACACTCATCACGGGACTGATCGTGCACTGATCACGGCGCTATCATGCATTGACTACATGACTCCACATGCACTGATCACGTGGATGATCATGCACTGATCACGTGACTATCATGCACTAATCACGTGGCTATCATTCACTGATCAGGTGGATATCATGCACTGATCACGTGGCTGATCACACACGTATCACATGACTGATCATGCACTGATCACGTGGCTATCATGTACTGATCACGTGGCTGATCATGCAATGATCACGTAGCTACCATGTACTGGTCACGTGACTGATCATGCAATGATCACGTAATTGATCATGCACTGATCATGTGGCTGATCATGCACTGATCACGTGACTGATCATGCACTGATCACGTGACTGATCAAGCACTGATCACGTGGCTATCATGCACTGCTAATGTGGCTGATCATGAAATGATCACGCAGCTACCATGTACTGGTCACGTGACTGATCATGCACTGATCATGTGGCTGATCAGGCACTGATCACGTGACTGATCATGCACTGATCACGTGACTGATCATGCACTGATCACGTGGCTATCATGCACTGATCACTTGGCTGGTCATACACTGATCACGCAGCTACCATGTACTGGTCACGTGACTGATCATGCACTGATGATGTAATTGATCATGCACTGATCACGTGGCTATCATGCACTGATCACATGGCTGGTCATACACTGATCACGTGCCTGGTCATGCACAGATTACATGACTGATCATGCACTGATCACGTCACTGATCATGCACTGATCACGTGGCTATCATGCACTACTCACGTGGCTGATCATGCAATGATCATGTAGCTACCATGTACCGGTCACGTGACTGATCATACACCCATCAGGTGACTGATCATGCACTGATCACGTGGCTATCATGCACTGATCATGTGGCTGGTCATACACTGATCACCTGCCTGGTCATGCACAGATCACGTGACTAATCATGAACTGATCACGTAGCAATCATTCACTGATCACCTGGCTGATCATGCACTGATCACGTGGCTATCATGCAATGATCACGTGGCTATCATGCACTGATCACGTGTCTGATCATGCACTGATACCATGACTGAGCATGGACTGGTCACATGACTATCATGTAGTGATCACGTGACTTAATGGGGCTGACCATGTGACTGATCATGCGCTGAGCATGTTTGCTATCATACACTGATCATGTGCCTCTGGAGGCAATAAACAAAGAGCTGAGTAGGCATGAATCAAACAGTCAGCAGGCAATAATCATGGAACTCAGCTGTGAGGAATCATGCTGCTCAGCTGGCAATAATCAAGCAGCTGAGCAGGCAGGAATTACACAGCACAGCTGGCAATTGTCAAGCAGATGACAGGCAGGAATCATGCAGCTCAGCTGGCAATTGTCAAGCAGATGAGCAGACAGTAATCACGCAGCTCAGCAGGCCCTGATCACGTGACTGAGCATGCACTGTTCACCTGGCTGATCATACACTGATCACGTGATTGATCAAGCATTGATCACTTGGATATCATGCACTGATCACGTGGCTAATCATACACTGTTCACGTGTCTGACCATGCACTGATCACGTGGCTGATCATGCACTGAACACGTGATTGAACATGCACTTATCACGTGGCTGATCATGCAGTGATCACGCAGCTACCATGTACTGGTCACATGACTGATCATGCACTGATCACGTAATTGATCATGCACTGATCACCTGGCTTATCATGCATTCATCATGTGACTGATCATGTGCTGATCATGTTTGGTGTCACACACTGATCATGTGCATCTGGAGGCAATGAACAAAGAGCTGAGTAGGCAGGAATCAGTCAGCAGGCTATAATCATGGAACTCAGCTCTGAGAAATCATGCTGCTCAGCTGGAAATAATCAAGTAGATGAGCAGGCAGGAATTATGCAGCACAGGTGGCAATAGTCAAGGAGATGACAGGCAGGAATCGTACAGCTCAGCTGGCAATTGTCAAGCAGATGAGCAGACAGTAATCACGCAGCTCAGCAGGCCCTGATCACGTGACTGAGCATGCACTGTTCACGTCGCTGATCACACACCTATCATGTGAATGATCATGCACTGATCACGTGGCTCTCATGCACTGATCACGTGATTGCGCATGCACTGATCACGTAATTGTATGCACTGCTCACGTGGCTATCATGCACTGATCATGTGACTGATCATGCACTGATCACGTAGCTATCTTGCACTGATCACTTGGCTGATCATACACTCATCACGGGACTGATCGTGCACTGATCACGGCGCTATCATGCATTGACTACATGACTCCACATGCACTGATCACGTGGATGATCATGCACTGATCACGTGACTATCATGCACTAATCACGTGGCTATCATTCACTGATCAGGTGGATATCATGCACTGATCACGTGGCTGATCACACACGTATCACATGACTGATCATGCACTGATCACGTGGCTATCATGTACTGATCACGTGGCTGATCATGCAATGATCACGTAGCTACCATGTACTGGTCACGTGACTGATCATGCAATGATCACGTAATTGATCATGCACTGATCATGTGGCTGATCATGCACTGATCACGTGACTGATCATGCACTGATCACGTGACTGATCAAGCACTGATCACGTGGCTATCATGCACTGCTAATGTGGCTGATCATGAAATGATCACGCAGCTACCATGTACTGGTCACGTGACTGATCATGCACTGATCATGTGGCTGATCAGGCACTGATCACGTGACTGATCATGCACTGATCACGTGGCTATCATGCACTGATCACTTGGCTGGTCATACACTGATCACGCAGCTACCATGTACTGGTCACGTGACTGATCATGCACTGATGATGTAATTGATCATGCACTGATCACGTGGCTATCATGCACTGATCACATGGCTGGTCATACACTGATCACGTGCCTGGTCATGCACAGATTACATGACTGATCATGCACTGATCACGTCACTGATCATGCACTGATCACGTGGCTATCATGCACTACTCACGTGGCTGATCATGCAATGATCATGTAGCTCCCATGTACCGGTCACGTGACTGATCATACACCCATCAGGTGACTGATCATGCACTGATCACGTGGCTATCATGCACTGATCATGTGGCTGGTCATACACTGATCACCTGCCTGGTCATGCACAGATCACGTGACTAATCATGAACTGATCACGTAGCAATCATTCACTGATCACCTGGCTGATCATGCACTGATCACGTGGCTATCATGCAATGATCACGTGGCTATCATGCACTGATCACGTGTCTGATCATGCACTGATACCATGACTGAGCATGGACTGGTCACATGACTATCATGTAGTGATCACGTGACTTAATGGGGCTGACCATGTGACTGATCATGCGCTGAGCATGTTTGCTATCATACACTGATCATGTGCCTCTGGAGGCAATAAACAAAGAGCTGAGTAGGCATGAATCAAACAGTCAGCAGGCAATAATCATGGAACTCAGCTGTGAGGAATCATGCTGCTCAGCTGGCAATAATCAAGCAGCTGAGCAGGCAGGAATTACACAGCACAGCTGGCAATTGTCAAGCAGATGACAGGCAGGAATCATGCAGCTCAGCTGGCAATTGTCAAGCAGATGAGCAGACAGTAATCACGCAGCTCAGCAGGCCCTGATCACGTGACTGAGCATGCACTGTTCACCTGGCTGATCATACACTGATCACGTGATTGATCAAGCATTGATCACTTGGATATCATGCACTGATCACGTGGCTAATCATACACTGTTCACGTGTCTGACCATGCACTGATCACGTGGCTGATCATGCACTGAACACGTGATTGAACATGCACTTATCACGTGGCTGATCATGCAGTGATCACGCAGCTACCATGTACTGGTCACATGACTGATCATGCACTGATCACGTAATTGATCATGCACTGATCACCTGGCTTATCATGCATTCATCATGTGACTGATCATGTGCTGATCATGTTTGGTGTCACACACTGATCATGTGCATCTGGAGGCAATGAACAAAGAGCTGAGTAGGCAGGAATCAGTCAGCAGGCTATAATCATGGAACTCAGCTCTGAGAAATCATGCTGCTCAGCTGGAAATAATCAAGTAGATGAGCAGGCAGGAATTATGCAGCACAGGTGGCAATAGTCAAGGAGATGACAGGCAGGAATCGTACAGCTCAGCTGGCAATTGTCAAGCAGATGAGCAGACAGTAATCACGCAGCTCAGCAGGCCCTGATCACGTGACTGAGCATGCACTGTTCACGTCGCTGATCACACACCTATCATGTGAATGATCATGCACTGATCACGTGGCTCTCATGCACTGATCACGTGATTGCGCATGCACTGATCACGTAATTGTATGCACTGCTCACGTGGCTATCATGCACTGATCATGTGACTGATCATGCACTGATCACGTAGCTATCTTGCACTGATCACTTGGCTGATCATACACTCATCACGGGACTGATCGTGCACTGATCACGGCGCTATCATGCATTGACTACATGACTCCACATGCACTGATCACGTGGATGATCATGCACTGATCACGTGACTATCATGCACTAATCACGTGGCTATCATTCACTGATCAGGTGGATATCATGCACTGATCACGTGGCTGATCACACACGTATCACATGACTGATCATGCACTGATCACGTGGCTATCATGTACTGATCACGTGGCTGATCATGCAATGATCACGTAGCTACCATGTACTGGTCACGTGACTGATCATGCAATGATCACGTAATTGATCATGCACTGATCATGTGGCTGATCATGCACTGATCACGTGACTGATCATGCACTGATCACGTGACTGATCAAGCACTGATCACGTGGCTATCATGCACTGCTAATGTGGCTGATCATGAAATGATCACGCAGCTACCATGTACTGGTCACGTGACTGATCATGCACTGATCATGTGGCTGATCAGGCACTGATCACGTGACTGATCATGCACTGATCACGTGGCTATCATGCACTGATCACTTGGCTGGTCATACACTGATCACGCAGCTACCATGTACTGGTCACGTGACTGATCATGCACTGATGATGTAATTGATCATGCACTGATCACGTGGCTATCATGCACTGATCACATGGCTGGTCATACACTGATCACGTGCCTGGTCATGCACAGATTACATGACTGATCATGCACTGATCACGTCACTGATCATGCACTGATCACGTGGCTATCATGCACTACTCACGTGGCTGATCATGCAATGATCATGTAGCTACCATGTACCGGTCACGTGACTGATCATACACCCATCAGGTGACTGATCATGCACTGATCACGTGGCTATCATGCACTGATCATGTGGCTGGTCATACACTGATCACCTGCCTGGTCATGCACAGATCACGTGACTAATCATGAACTGATCACGTAGCAATCATTCACTGATCACCTGGCTGATCATGCACTGATCACGTGGCTATCATGCAATGATCACGTGGCTATCATGCACTGATCACGTGTCTGATCATGCACTGATACCATGACTGAGCATGGACTGGTCACATGACTATCATGTAGTGATCACGTGACTTAATGGGGCTGACCATGTGACTGATCATGCGCTGAGCATGTTTGCTATCATACACTGATCATGTGCCTCTGGAGGCAATAAACAAAGAGCTGAGTAGGCATGAATCAAACAGTCAGCAGGCAATAATCATGGAACTCAGCTGTGAGGAATCATGCTGCTCAGCTGGCAATAATCAAGCAGCTGAGCAGGCAGGAATTACACAGCACAGCTGGCAATTGTCAAGCAGATGACAGGCAGGAATCATGCAGCTCAGCTGGCAATTGTCAAGCAGATGAGCAGACAGTAATCACGCAGCTCAGCAGGCCCTGATCACGTGACTGAGCATGCACTGTTCACCTGGCTGATCATACACTGATCACGTGATTGATCAAGCATTGATCACTTGGATATCATGCACTGATCACGTGGCTAATCATACACTGTTCACGTGTCTGACCATGCACTGATCACGTGGCTGATCATGCACTGAACACGTGATTGAACATGCACTTATCACGTGGCTGATCATGCAGTGATCACGCAGCTACCATGTACTGGTCACATGACTGATCATGCACTGATCACGTAATTGATCATGCACTGATCACCTGGCTTATCATGCATTCATCATGTGACTGATCATGTGCTGATCATGTTTGGTGTCACACACTGATCATGTGCATCTGGAGGCAATGAACAAAGAGCTGAGTAGGCAGGAATCAGTCAGCAGGCTATAATCATGGAACTCAGCTCTGAGAAATCATGCTGCTCAGCTGGAAATAATCAAGTAGATGAGCAGGCAGGAATTATGCAGCACAGGTGGCAATAGTCAAGGAGATGACAGGCAGGAATCGTACAGCTCAGCTGGCAATTGTCAAGCAGATGAGCAGACAGTAATCACGCAGCTCAGCAGGCCCTGATCACGTGACTGAGCATGCACTGTTCACGTCGCTGATCACACACCTATCATGTGAATGATCATGCACTGATCACGTGGCTCTCATGCACTGATCACGTGATTGCGCATGCACTGATCACGTAATTGTATGCACTGCTCACGTGGCTATCATGCACTGATCATGTGACTGATCATGCACTGATCACGTAGCTATCTTGCACTGATCACTTGGCTGATCATACACTCATCACGGGACTGATCGTGCACTGATCACGGCGCTATCATGCATTGACTACATGACTCCACATGCACTGATCACGTGGATGATCATGCACTGATCACGTGACTATCATGCACTAATCACGTGGCTATCATTCACTGATCAGGTGGATATCATGCACTGATCACGTGGCTGATCACACACGTATCACATGACTGATCATGCACTGATCACGTGGCTATCATGTACTGATCACGTGGCTGATCATGCAATGATCACGTAGCTACCATGTACTGGTCACGTGACTGATCATGCAATGATCACGTAATTGATCATGCACTGATCATGTGGCTGATCATGCACTGATCACGTGACTGATCATGCACTGATCACGTGACTGATCAAGCACTGATCACGTGGCTATCATGCACTGCTAATGTGGCTGATCATGAAATGATCACGCAGCTACCATGTACTGGTCACGTGACTGATCATGCACTGATCATGTGGCTGATCAGGCACTGATCACGTGACTGATCATGCACTGATCACGTGGCTATCATGCACTGATCACTTGGCTGGTCATACACTGATCACGCAGCTACCATGTACTGGTCACGTGACTGATCATGCACTGATGATGTAATTGATCATGCACTGATCACGTGGCTATCATGCACTGATCACATGGCTGGTCATACACTGATCACGTGCCTGGTCATGCACAGATTACATGACTGATCATGCACTGATCACGTCACTGATCATGCACTGATCACGTGGCTATCATGCACTACTCACGTGGCTGATCATGCAATGATCATGTAGCTACCATGTACCGGTCACGTGACTGATCATACACCCATCAGGTGACTGATCATGCACTGATCACGTGGCTATCATGCACTGATCATGTGGCTGGTCATACACTGATCACCTGCCTGGTCATGCACAGATCACGTGACTAATCATGAACTGATCACGTAGCAATCATTCACTGATCACCTGGCTGATCATGCACTGATCACGTGGCTATCATGCAATGATCACGTGGCTATCATGCACTGATCACGTGTCTGATCATGCACTGATACCATGACTGAGCATGGACTGGTCACATGACTATCATGTAGTGATCACGTGACTTAATGGGGCTGACCATGTGACTGATCATGCGCTGAGCATGTTTGCTATCATACACTGATCATGTGCCTCTGGAGGCAATAAACAAAGAGCTGAGTAGGCATGAATCAAACAGTCAGCAGGCAATAATCATGGAACTCAGCTGTGAGGAATCATGCTGCTCAGCTGGCAATAATCAAGCAGCTGAGCAGGCAGGAATTACACAGCACAGCTGGCAATTGTCAAGCAGATGACAGGCAGGAATCATGCAGCTCAGCTGGCAATTGTCAAGCAGATGAGCAGACAGTAATCACGCAGCTCAGCAGGCCCTGATCACGTGACTGAGCATGCACTGTTCACCTGGCTGATCATACACTGATCACGTGATTGATCAAGCATTGATCACTTGGATATCATGCACTGATCACGTGGCTAATCATACACTGTTCACGTGTCTGACCATGCACTGATCACGTGGCTGATCATGCACTGAACACGTGATTGAACATGCACTTATCACGTGGCTGATCATGCAGTGATCACGCAGCTACCATGTACTGGTCACATGACTGATCATGCACTGATCACGTAATTGATCATGCACTGATCACCTGGCTTATCATGCATTCATCATGTGACTGATCATGTGCTGATCATGTTTGGTGTCACACACTGATCATGTGCATCTGGAGGCAATGAACAAAGAGCTGAGTAGGCAGGAATCAGTCAGCAGGCTATAATCATGGAACTCAGCTCTGAGAAATCATGCTGCTCAGCTGGAAATAATCAAGTAGATGAGCAGGCAGGAATTATGCAGCACAGGTGGCAATAGTCAAGGAGATGACAGGCAGGAATCGTACAGCTCAGCTGGCAATTGTCAAGCAGATGAGCAGACAGTAATCACGCAGCTCAGCAGGCCCTGATCACGTGACTGAGCATGCACTGTTCACGTCGCTGATCACACACCTATCATGTGAATGATCATGCACTGATCACGTGGCTCTCATGCACTGATCACGTGATTGCGCATGCACTGATCACGTAATTGTATGCACTGCTCACGTGGCTATCATGCACTGATCATGTGACTGATCATGCACTGATCACGTAGCTATCTTGCACTGATCACTTGGCTGATCATACACTCATCACGGGACTGATCGTGCACTGATCACGGCGCTATCATGCATTGACTACATGACTCCACATGCACTGATCACGTGGATGATCATGCACTGATCACGTGACTATCATGCACTAATCACGTGGCTATCATTCACTGATCAGGTGGATATCATGCACTGATCACGTGGCTGATCACACACGTATCACATGACTGATCATGCACTGATCACGTGGCTATCATGTACTGATCACGTGGCTGATCATGCAATGATCACGTAGCTACCATGTACTGGTCACGTGACTGATCATGCAATGATCACGTAATTGATCATGCACTGATCATGTGGCTGATCATGCACTGATCACGTGACTGATCATGCACTGATCACGTGACTGATCAAGCACTGATCACGTGGCTATCATGCACTGCTAATGTGGCTGATCATGAAATGATCACGCAGCTACCATGTACTGGTCACGTGACTGATCATGCACTGATCATGTGGCTGATCAGGCACTGATCACGTGACTGATCATGCACTGATCACGTGGCTATCATGCACTGATCACTTGGCTGGTCATACACTGATCACGCAGCTACCATGTACTGGTCACGTGACTGATCATGCACTGATGATGTAATTGATCATGCACTGATCACGTGGCTATCATGCACTGATCACATGGCTGGTCATACACTGATCACGTGCCTGGTCATGCACAGATTACATGACTGATCATGCACTGATCACGTCACTGATCATGCACTGATCACGTGGCTATCATGCACTACTCACGTGGCTGATCATGCAATGATCATGTAGCTACCATGTACCGGTCACGTGACTGATCATACACCCATCAGGTGACTGATCATGCACTGATCACGTGGCTATCATGCACTGATCATGTGGCTGGTCATACACTGATCACCTGCCTGGTCATGCACAGATCACGTGACTAATCATGAACTGATCACGTAGCAATCATTCACTGATCACCTGGCTGATCATGCACTGATCACGTGGCTATCATGCAATGATCACGTGGCTATCATGCACTGATCACGTGTCTGATCATGCACTGATACCATGACTGAGCATGGACTGGTCACATGACTATCATGTAGTGATCACGTGACTTAATGGGGCTGACCATGTGACTGATCATGCGCTGAGCATGTTTGCTATCATACACTGATCATGTGCCTCTGGAGGCAATAAACAAAGAGCTGAGTAGGCATGAATCAAACAGTCAGCAGGCAATAATCATGGAACTCAGCTGTGAGGAATCATGCTGCTCAGCTGGCAATAATCAAGCAGCTGAGCAGGCAGGAATTACACAGCACAGCTGGCAATTGTCAAGCAGATGACAGGCAGGAATCATGCAGCTCAGCTGGCAATTGTCAAGCAGATGAGCAGACAGTAATCACGCAGCTCAGCAGGCCCTGATCACGTGACTGAGCATGCACTGTTCACCTGGCTGATCATACACTGATCACGTGATTGATCAAGCATTGATCACTTGGATATCATGCACTGATCACGTGGCTAATCATACACTGTTCACGTGTCTGACCATGCACTGATCACGTGGCTGATCATGCACTGAACACGTGATTGAACATGCACTTATCACGTGGCTGATCATGCAGTGATCACGCAGCTACCATGTACTGGTCACATGACTGATCATGCACTGATCACGTAATTGATCATGCACTGATCACCTGGCTTATCATGCATTCATCATGTGACTGATCATGTGCTGATCATGTTTGGTGTCACACACTGATCATGTGCATCTGGAGGCAATGAACAAAGAGCTGAGTAGGCAGGAATCAGTCAGCAGGCTATAATCATGGAACTCAGCTCTGAGAAATCATGCTGCTCAGCTGGAAATAATCAAGTAGATGAGCAGGCAGGAATTATGCAGCACAGGTGGCAATAGTCAAGGAGATGACAGGCAGGAATCGTACAGCTCAGCTGGCAATTGTCAAGCAGATGAGCAGACAGTAATCACGCAGCTCAGCAGGCCCTGATCACGTGACTGAGCATGCACTGTTCACGTCGCTGATCACACACCTATCATGTGAATGATCATGCACTGATCACGTGGCTCTCATGCACTGATCACGTGATTGCGCATGCACTGATCACGTAATTGTATGCACTGCTCACGTGGCTATCATGCACTGATCATGTGACTGATCATGCACTGATCACGTAGCTATCTTGCACTGATCACTTGGCTGATCATACACTCATCACGGGACTGATCGTGCACTGATCACGGCGCTATCATGCATTGACTACATGACTCCACATGCACTGATCACGTGGATGATCATGCACTGATCACGTGACTATCATGCACTAATCACGTGGCTATCATTCACTGATCAGGTGGATATCATGCACTGATCACGTGGCTGATCACACACGTATCACATGACTGATCATGCACTGATCACGTGGCTATCATGTACTGATCACGTGGCTGATCATGCAATGATCACGTAGCTACCATGTACTGGTCACGTGACTGATCATGCAATGATCACGTAATTGATCATGCACTGATCATGTGGCTGATCATGCACTGATCACGTGACTGATCATGCACTGATCACGTGACTGATCAAGCACTGATCACGTGGCTATCATGCACTGCTAATGTGGCTGATCATGAAATGATCACGCAGCTACCATGTACTGGTCACGTGACTGATCATGCACTGATCATGTGGCTGATCAGGCACTGATCACGTGACTGATCATGCACTGATCACGTGGCTATCATGCACTGATCACTTGGCTGGTCATACACTGATCACGCAGCTACCATGTACTGGTCACGTGACTGATCATGCACTGATGATGTAATTGATCATGCACTGATCACGTGGCTATCATGCACTGATCACATGGCTGGTCATACACTGATCACGTGCCTGGTCATGCACAGATTACATGACTGATCATGCACTGATCACGTCACTGATCATGCACTGATCACGTGGCTATCATGCACTACTCACGTGGCTGATCATGCAATGATCATGTAGCTACCATGTACCGGTCACGTGACTGATCATACACCCATCAGGTGACTGATCATGCACTGATCACGTGGCTATCATGCACTGATCATGTGGCTGGTCATACACTGATCACCTGCCTGGTCATGCACAGATCACGTGACTAATCATGAACTGATCACGTAGCAATCATTCACTGATCACCTGGCTGATCATGCACTGATCACGTGGCTATCATGCAATGATCACGTGGCTATCATGCACTGATCACGTGTCTGATCATGCACTGATACCATGACTGAGCATGGACTGGTCACATGACTATCATGTAGTGATCACGTGACTTAATGGGGCTGACCATGTGACTGATCATGCGCTGAGCATGTTTGCTATCATACACTGATCATGTGCCTCTGGAGGCAATAAACAAAGAGCTGAGTAGGCATGAATCAAACAGTCAGCAGGCAATAATCATGGAACTCAGCTGTGAGGAATCATGCTGCTCAGCTGGCAATAATCAAGCAGCTGAGCAGGCAGGAATTACACAGCACAGCTGGCAATTGTCAAGCAGATGACAGGCAGGAATCATGCAGCTCAGCTGGCAATTGTCAAGCAGATGAGCAGACAGTAATCACGCAGCTCAGCAGGCCCTGATCACGTGACTGAGCATGCACTGTTCACCTGGCTGATCATACACTGATCACGTGATTGATCAAGCATTGATCACTTGGATATCATGCACTGATCACGTGGCTAATCATACACTGTTCACGTGTCTGACCATGCACTGATCACGTGGCTGATCATGCACTGAACACGTGATTGAACATGCACTTATCACGTGGCTGATCATGCAGTGATCACGCAGCTACCATGTACTGGTCACATGACTGATCATGCACTGATCACGTAATTGATCATGCACTGATCACCTGGCTTATCATGCATTCATCATGTGACTGATCATGTGCTGATCATGTTTGGTGTCACACACTGATCATGTGCATCTGGAGGCAATGAACAAAGAGCTGAGTAGGCAGGAATCAGTCAGCAGGCTATAATCATGGAACTCAGCTCTGAGAAATCATGCTGCTCAGCTGGAAATAATCAAGTAGATGAGCAGGCAGGAATTATGCAGCACAGGTGGCAATAGTCAAGGAGATGACAGGCAGGAATCGTACAGCTCAGCTGGCAATTGTCAAGCAGATGAGCAGACAGTAATCACGCAGCTCAGCAGGCCCTGATCACGTGACTGAGCATGCACTGTTCACGTCGCTGATCACACACCTATCATGTGAATGATCATGCACTGATCACGTGGCTCTCATGCACTGATCACGTGATTGCGCATGCACTGATCACGTAATTGTATGCACTGCTCACGTGGCTATCATGCACTGATCATGTGACTGATCATGCACTGATCACGTAGCTATCTTGCACTGATCACTTGGCTGATCATACACTCATCACGGGACTGATCGTGCACTGATCACGGCGCTATCATGCATTGACTACATGACTCCACATGCACTGATCACGTGGATGATCATGCACTGATCACGTGACTATCATGCACTAATCACGTGGCTATCATTCACTGATCAGGTGGATATCATGCACTGATCACGTGGCTGATCACACACGTATCACATGACTGATCATGCACTGATCACGTGGCTATCATGTACTGATCACGTGGCTGATCATGCAATGATCACGTAGCTACCATGTACTGGTCACGTGACTGATCATGCAATGATCACGTAATTGATCATGCACTGATCATGTGGCTGATCATGCACTGATCACGTGACTGATCATGCACTGATCACGTGACTGATCAAGCACTGATCACGTGGCTATCATGCACTGCTAATGTGGCTGATCATGATCACGTCACGTGACTGATCATGCACTGATCACGTAATGATCATGCATGAAATCATGCACGCAGCTACCATGTACTGGTCACGTGACTGATCATGCACTGATCATGTGGCACTGATCACTGATCAGGCACTGATCACGTGACTGATCATGCACTGATCACGTGGCTATCATGCACTGATCACTTGGCTGGTCATACACTGATCACGCAGCTACCATGTACTGGTCACGTGACTGATCATGCACTGATGATGTAATTGATCATGCACTGATCACGTGGCTATCATGCACTGATCACATGGCTGGTCATACACTGATCACGTGCCTGGTCATGCACAGATTACATGACTGATCATGCACTGATCACGTCACTGATCATGCACTGATCACGTGGCTATCATGCACTACTCACGTGGCTGATCATGCAATGATCATGTAGCTACCATGTACCGGTCACGTGACTGATCATACACCCATCAGGTGACTGATCATGCACTGATCACGTGGCTATCATGCACTGATCATGTGGCTGGTCATACACTGATCACCTGCCTGGTCATGCACAGATCACGTGACTAATCATGAACTGATCACGTAGCAATCATTCACTGATCACCTGGCTGATCATGCACTGATCACGTGGCTATCATGCAATGATCACGTGGCTATCATGCACTGATCACGTGTCTGATCATGCACTGATACCATGACTGAGCATGGACTGGTCACATGACTATCATGTAGTGATCACGTGACTTAATGGGGCTGACCATGTGACTGATCATGCGCTGAGCATGTTTGCTATCATACACTGATCATGTGCCTCTGGAGGCAATAAACAAAGAGCTGAGTAGGCATGAATCAAACAGTCAGCAGGCAATAATCATGGAACTCAGCTGTGAGGAATCATGCTGCTCAGCTGGCAATAATCAAGCAGCTGAGCAGGCAGGAATTACACAGCACAGCTGGCAATTGTCAAGCAGATGACAGGCAGGAATCATGCAGCTCAGCTGGCAATTGTCAAGCAGATGAGCAGACAGTAATCACGCAGCTCAGCAGGCCCTGATCACGTGACTGAGCATGCACTGTTCACCTGGCTGATCATACACTGATCACGTGATTGATCAAGCATTGATCACTTGGATATCATGCACTGATCACGTGGCTAATCATACACTGTTCACGTGTCTGACCATGCACTGATCACGTGGCTGATCATGCACTGAACACGTGATTGAACATGCACTTATCACGTGGCTGATCATGCAGTGATCACGCAGCTACCATGTACTGGTCACATGACTGATCATGCACTGATCACGTAATTGATCATGCACTGATCACCTGGCTTATCATGCATTCATCATGTGACTGATCATGTGCTGATCATGTTTGGTGTCACACACTGATCATGTGCATCTGGAGGCAATGAACAAAGAGCTGAGTAGGCAGGAATCAGTCAGCAGGCTATAATCATGGAACTCAGCTCTGAGAAATCATGCTGCTCAGCTGGAAATAATCAAGTAGATGAGCAGGCAGGAATTATGCAGCACAGGTGGCAATAGTCAAGGAGATGACAGGCAGGAATCGTACAGCTCAGCTGGCAATTGTCAAGCAGATGAGCAGACAGTAATCACGCAGCTCAGCAGGCCCTGATCACGTGACTGAGCATGCACTGTTCACGTCGCTGATCACACACCTATCATGTGAATGATCATGCACTGATCACGTGGCTCTCATGCACTGATCACGTGATTGCGCATGCACTGATCACGTAATTGTATGCACTGCTCACGTGGCTATCATGCACTGATCATGTGACTGATCATGCACTGATCACGTAGCTATCTTGCACTGATCACTTGGCTGATCATACACTCATCACGGGACTGATCGTGCACTGATCACGGCGCTATCATGCATTGACTACATGACTCCACATGCACTGATCACGTGGATGATCATGCACTGATCACGTGACTATCATGCACTAATCACGTGGCTATCATTCACTGATCAGGTGGATATCATGCACTGATCACGTGGCTGATCACACACGTATCACATGACTGATCATGCACTGATCACGTGGCTATCATGTACTGATCACGTGGCTGATCATGCAATGATCACGTAGCTACCATGTACTGGTCACGTGACTGATCATGCAATGATCACGTAATTGATCATGCACTGATCATGTGGCTGATCATGCACTGATCACGTGACTGATCATGCACTGATCACGTGACTGATCAAGCACTGATCACGTGGCTATCATGCACTGCTAATGTGGCTGATCATGAAATGATCACGCAGCTACCATGTACTGGTCACGTGACTGATCATGCACTGATCATGTGGCTGATCAGGCACTGATCACGTGACTGATCATGCACTGATCACGTGGCTATCATGCACTGATCACTTGGCTGGTCATACACTGATCACGCAGCTACCATGTACTGGTCACGTGACTGATCATGCACTGATGATGTAATTGATCATGCACTGATCACGTGGCTATCATGCACTGATCACATGGCTGGTCATACACTGATCACGTGCCTGGTCATGCACAGATTACATGACTGATCATGCACTGATCACGTCACTGATCATGCACTGATCACGTGGCTATCATGCACTACTCACGTGGCTGATCATGCAATGATCATGTAGCTACCATGTACCGGTCACGTGACTGATCATACACCCATCAGGTGACTGATCATGCACTGATCACGTGGCTATCATGCACTGATCATGTGGCTGGTCATACACTGATCACCTGCCTGGTCATGCACAGATCACGTGACTAATCATGAACTGATCACGTAGCAATCATTCACTGATCACCTGGCTGATCATGCACTGATCACGTGGCTATCATGCAATGATCACGTGGCTATCATGCACTGATCACGTGTCTGATCATGCACTGATACCATGACTGAGCATGGACTGGTCACATGACTATCATGTAGTGATCACGTGACTTAATGGGGCTGACCATGTGACTGATCATGCGCTGAGCATGTTTGCTATCATACACTGATCATGTGCCTCTGGAGGCAATAAACAAAGAGCTGAGTAGGCATGAATCAAACAGTCAGCAGGCAATAATCATGGAACTCAGCTGTGAGGAATCATGCTGCTCAGCTGGCAATAATCAAGCAGCTGAGCAGGCAGGAATTACACAGCACAGCTGGCAATTGTCAAGCAGATGACAGGCAGGAATCATGCAGCTCAGCTGGCAATTGTCAAGCAGATGAGCAGACAGTAATCACGCAGCTCAGCAGGCCCTGATCACGTGACTGAGCATGCACTGTTCACCTGGCTGATCATACACTGATCACGTGATTGATCAAGCATTGATCACTTGGATATCATGCACTGATCACGTGGCTAATCATACACTGTTCACGTGTCTGACCATGCACTGATCACGTGGCTGATCATGCACTGAACACGTGATTGAACATGCACTTATCACGTGGCTGATCATGCAGTGATCACGCAGCTACCATGTACTGGTCACATGACTGATCATGCACTGATCACGTAATTGATCATGCACTGATCACCTGGCTTATCATGCATTCATCATGTGACTGATCATGTGCTGATCATGTTTGGTGTCACACACTGATCATGTGCATCTGGAGGCAATGAACAAAGAGCTGAGTAGGCAGGAATCAGTCAGCAGGCTATAATCATGGAACTCAGCTCTGAGAAATCATGCTGCTCAGCTGGAAATAATCAAGTAGATGAGCAGGCAGGAATTATGCAGCACAGGTGGCAATAGTCAAGGAGATGACAGGCAGGAATCGTACAGCTCAGCTGGCAATTGTCAAGCAGATGAGCAGACAGTAATCACGCAGCTCAGCAGGCCCTGATCACGTGACTGAGCATGCACTGTTCACGTCGCTGATCACACACCTATCATGTGAATGATCATGCACTGATCACGTGGCTCTCATGCACTGATCACGTGATTGCGCATGCACTGATCACGTAATTGTATGCACTGCTCACGTGGCTATCATGCACTGATCATGTGACTGATCATGCACTGATCACGTAGCTATCTTGCACTGATCACTTGGCTGATCATACACTCATCACGGGACTGATCGTGCACTGATCACGGCGCTATCATGCATTGACTACATGACTCCACATGCACTGATCACGTGGATGATCATGCACTGATCACGTGACTATCATGCACTAATCACGTGGCTATCATTCACTGATCAGGTGGATATCATGCACTGATCACGTGGCTGATCACACACGTATCACATGACTGATCATGCACTGATCACGTGGCTATCATGTACTGATCACGTGGCTGATCATGCAATGATCACGTAGCTACCATGTACTGGTCACGTGACTGATCATGCAATGATCACGTAATTGATCATGCACTGATCATGTGGCTGATCATGCACTGATCACGTGACTGATCATGCACTGATCACGTGACTGATCAAGCACTGATCACGTGGCTATCATGCACTGCTAATGTGGCTGATCATGAAATGATCACGCAGCTACCATGTACTGGTCACGTGACTGATCATGCACTGATCATGTGGCTGATCAGGCACTGATCACGTGACTGATCATGCACTGATCACGTGGCTATCATGCACTGATCACTTGGCTGGTCATACACTGATCACGCAGCTACCATGTACTGGTCACGTGACTGATCATGCACTGATGATGTAATTGATCATGCACTGATCACGTGGCTATCATGCACTGATCACATGGCTGGTCATACACTGATCACGTGCCTGGTCATGCACAGATTACATGACTGATCATGCACTGATCACGTCACTGATCATGCACTGATCACGTGGCTATCATGCACTACTCACGTGGCTGATCATGCAATGATCATGTAGCTACCATGTACCGGTCACGTGACTGATCATACACCCATCAGGTGACTGATCATGCACTGATCACGTGGCTATCATGCACTGATCATGTGGCTGGTCATACACTGATCACCTGCCTGGTCATGCACAGATCACGTGACTAATCATGAACTGATCACGTAGCAATCATTCACTGATCACCTGGCTGATCATGCACTGATCACGTGGCTATCATGCAATGATCACGTGGCTATCATGCACTGATCACGTGTCTGATCATGCACTGATACCATGACTGAGCATGGACTGGTCACATGACTATCATGTAGTGATCACGTGACTTAATGGGGCTGACCATGTGACTGATCATGCGCTGAGCATGTTTGCTATCATACACTGATCATGTGCCTCTGGAGGCAATAAACAAAGAGCTGAGTAGGCATGAATCAAACAGTCAGCAGGCAATAATCATGGAACTCAGCTGTGAGGAATCATGCTGCTCAGCTGGCAATAATCAAGCAGCTGAGCAGGCAGGAATTACACAGCACAGCTGGCAATTGTCAAGCAGATGACAGGCAGGAATCATGCAGCTCAGCTGGCAATTGTCAAGCAGATGAGCAGACAGTAATCACGCAGCTCAGCAGGCCCTGATCACGTGACTGAGCATGCACTGTTCACCTGGCTGATCATACACTGATCACGTGATTGATCAAGCATTGATCACTTGGATATCATGCACTGATCACGTGGCTAATCATACACTGTTCACGTGTCTGACCATGCACTGATCACGTGGCTGATCATGCACTGAACACGTGATTGAACATGCACTTATCACGTGGCTGATCATGCAGTGATCACGCAGCTACCATGTACTGGTCACATGACTGATCATGCACTGATCACGTAATTGATCATGCACTGATCACCTGGCTTATCATGCATTCATCATGTGACTGATCATGTGCTGATCATGTTTGGTGTCACACACTGATCATGTGCATCTGGAGGCAATGAACAAAGAGCTGAGTAGGCAGGAATCAGTCAGCAGGCTATAATCATGGAACTCAGCTCTGAGAAATCATGCTGCTCAGCTGGAAATAATCAAGTAGATGAGCAGGCAGGAATTATGCAGCACAGGTGGCAATAGTCAAGGAGATGACAGGCAGGAATCGTACAGCTCAGCTGGCAATTGTCAAGCAGATGAGCAGACAGTAATCACGCAGCTCAGCAGGCCCTGATCACGTGACTGAGCATGCACTGTTCACGTCGCTGATCACACACCTATCATGTGAATGATCATGCACTGATCACGTGGCTCTCATGCACTGATCACGTGATTGCGCATGCACTGATCACGTAATTGTATGCACTGCTCACGTGGCTATCATGCACTGATCATGTGACTGATCATGCACTGATCACGTAGCTATCTTGCACTGATCACTTGGCTGATCATACACTCATCACGGGACTGATCGTGCACTGATCACGGCGCTATCATGCATTGACTACATGACTCCACATGCACTGATCACGTGGATGATCATGCACTGATCACGTGACTATCATGCACTAATCACGTGGCTATCATTCACTGATCAGGTGGATATCATGCACTGATCACGTGGCTGATCACACACGTATCACATGACTGATCATGCACTGATCACGTGGCTATCATGTACTGATCACGTGGCTGATCATGCAATGATCACGTAGCTACCATGTACTGGTCACGTGACTGATCATGCAATGATCACGTAATTGATCATGCACTGATCATGTGGCTGATCATGCACTGATCACGTGACTGATCATGCACTGATCACGTGACTGATCAAGCACTGATCACGTGGCTATCATGCACTGCTAATGTGGCTGATCATGAAATGATCACGCAGCTACCATGTACTGGTCACGTGACTGATCATGCACTGATCATGTGGCTGATCAGGCACTGATCACGTGACTGATCATGCACTGATCACGTGGCTATCATGCACTGATCACTTGGCTGGTCATACACTGATCACGCAGCTACCATGTACTGGTCACGTGACTGATCATGCACTGATGATGTAATTGATCATGCACTGATCACGTGGCTATCATGCACTGATCACATGGCTGGTCATACACTGATCACGTGCCTGGTCATGCACAGATTACATGACTGATCATGCACTGATCACGTCACTGATCATGCACTGATCACGTGGCTATCATGCACTACTCACGTGGCTGATCATGCAATGATCATGTAGCTACCATGTACCGGTCACGTGACTGATCATACACCCATCAGGTGACTGATCATGCACTGATCACGTGGCTATCATGCACTGATCATGTGGCTGGTCATACACTGATCACCTGCCTGGTCATGCACAGATCACGTGACTAATCATGAACTGATCACGTAGCAATCATTCACTGATCACCTGGCTGATCATGCACTGATCACGTGGCTATCATGCAATGATCACGTGGCTATCATGCACTGATCACGTGTCTGATCATGCACTGATACCATGACTGAGCATGGACTGGTCACATGACTATCATGTAGTGATCACGTGACTTAATGGGGCTGACCATGTGACTGATCATGCGCTGAGCATGTTTGCTATCATACACTGATCATGTGCCTCTGGAGGCAATAAACAAAGAGCTGAGTAGGCATGAATCAAACAGTCAGCAGGCAATAATCATGGAACTCAGCTGTGAGGAATCATGCTGCTCAGCTGGCAATAATCAAGCAGCTGAGCAGGCAGGAATTACACAGCACAGCTGGCAATTGTCAAGCAGATGACAGGCAGGAATCATGCAGCTCAGCTGGCAATTGTCAAGCAGATGAGCAGACAGTAATCACGCAGCTCAGCAGGCCCTGATCACGTGACTGAGCATGCACTGTTCACCTGGCTGATCATACACTGATCACGTGATTGATCAAGCATTGATCACTTGGATATCATGCACTGATCACGTGGCTAATCATACGCTGTTCACGTGTCTGACCATGCACTGATCACGTGGCTGATCATGCACTGAACACGTGATTGAACATGCACTTATCACGTGGCTGATCATGCAGTGATCACGCAGCTACCATGTACTGGTCACATGACTGATCATGCACTGATCACGTAATTGATCATGCACTGATCACCTGGCTTATCATGCATTCATCATGTGACTGATCATGTGCTGATCATGTTTGGTGTCACACACTGATCATGTGCATCTGGAGGCAATGAACAAAGAGCTGAGTAGGCAGGAATCAGTCAGCAGGCTATAATCATGGAACTCAGCTCTGAGAAATCATGCTGCTCAGCTGGAAATAATCAAGTAGATGAGCAGGCAGGAATTATGCAGCACAGGTGGCAATAGTCAAGGAGATGACAGGCAGGAATCGTACAGCTCAGCTGGCAATTGTCAAGCAGATGAGCAGACAGTAATCACGCAGCTCAGCAGGCCCTGATCACGTGACTGAGCATGCACTGTTCACGTCGCTGATCACACACCTATCATGTGAATGATCATGCACTGATCACGTGGCTCTCATGCACTGATCACGTGATTGCGCATGCACTGATCACGTAATTGTATGCACTGCTCACGTGGCTATCATGCACTGATCATGTGACTGATCATGCACTGATCACGTAGCTATCTTGCACTGATCACTTGGCTGATCATACACTCATCACGGGACTGATCGTGCACTGATCACGGCGCTATCATGCATTGACTACATGACTCCACATGCACTGATCACGTGGATGATCATGCACTGATCACGTGACTATCATGCACTAATCACGTGGCTATCATTCACTGATCAGGTGGATATCATGCACTGATCACGTGGCTGATCTCACACGTATCACATGACTGATCATGCACTGATCACGTGGCTATCATGTACTGATCACGTGGCTGATCATGCAATGATCACGTAGCTACCATGTACTGGTCACGTGACTGATCATGCAATTATCACGTAATTGATCATGCACTGATCATGATCGATGGCTGATCATGCACTGATCACGTGACTGATCATGCACTGATCACGTGACTGATCAAGCACTGATCACGTGGCTATCATGCACTGCTAATGTGGCTGATCATGAAATGATCACGCAGCTACCATGTACTGGTCACGTGACTGATCATGCACTGATCATGTGGCTGATCAGGCACTGATCACGTGACTGATCATGCACTGATCACGTGGCTATCATGCACTGATCACTTGGCTGGTCATACACTGATCACGCAGCTACCATGTACTGGTCACGTGACTGATCATGCACTGATGATGTAATTGATCATGCACTGATCACGTGGCTATCATGCACTGATCACATGGCTGGTCATACACTGATCACGTGCCTGGTCATGCACAGATTACATGACTGATCATGCACTGATCACGTCACTGATCATGCACTGATCACGTGGCTATCATGCACTACTCACGTGGCTGATCATGCAATGATCATGTAGCTCCCATGTACCGGTCACGTGACTGATCATACACCCATCAGGTGACTGATCATGCACTGATCACGTGGCTATCATGCACTGATCATGTGGCTGGTCATACACTGATCACCTGCCTGGTCATGCACAGATCACGTGACTAATCATGAACTGATCACGTAGCAATCATTCACTGATCACCTGGCTGATCATGCACTGATCACGTGGCTATCATGCAATGATCACGTGGCTATCATGCACTGATCACGTGTCTGATCATGCACTGATACCATGACTGAGCATGGACTGGTCACATGACTATCATGTAGTGATCACGTGACTTAATGGGGCTGACCATGTGACTGATCATGCGCTGAGCATGTTTGCTATCATACACTGATCATGTGCCTCTGGAGGCAATAAACAAAGAGCTGAGTAGGCATGAATCAAACAGTCAGCAGGCAATAATCATGGAACTCAGCTGTGAGGAATCATGCTGCTCAGCTGGCAATAATCAAGCAGCTGAGCAGGCAGGAATTACACAGCACAGCTGGCAATTGTCAAGCAGATGACAGGCAGGAATCATGCAGCTCAGCTGGCAATTGTCAAGCAGATGAGCAGACAGTAATCACGCAGCTCAGCAGGCCCTGATCACGTGACTGAGCATGCACTGTTCACCTGGCTGATCATACACTGATCACGTGATTGATCAAGCATTGATCACTTGGATATCATGCACTGATCACGTGGCTAATCATACGCTGTTCACGTGTCTGACCATGCACTGATCACGTGGCTGATCATGCACTGAACACGTGATTGAACATGCACTTATCACGTGGCTGATCATGCAGTGATCACGCAGCTACCATGTACTGGTCACATGACTGATCATGCACTGATCACGTAATTGATCATGCACTGATCACCTGGCTTATCATGCATTCATCATGTGACTGATCATGTGCTGATCATGTTTGGTGTCACACACTGATCATGTGCATCTGGAGGCAATGAACAAAGAGCTGAGTAGGCAGGAATCAGTCAGCAGGCTATAATCATGGAACTCAGCTCTGAGAAATCATGCTGCTCAGCTGGAAATAATCAAGTAGATGAGCAGGCAGGAATTATGCAGCACAGGTGGCAATAGTCAAGGAGATGACAGGCAGGAATCGTACAGCTCAGCTGGCAATTGTCAAGCAGATGAGCAGACAGTAATCACGCAGCTCAGCAGGCCCTGATCACGTGACTGAGCATGCACTGTTCACGTCGCTGATCACACACCTATCATGTGAATGATCATGCACTGATCACGTGGCTCTCATGCACTGATCACGTGATTGCGCATGCACTGATCACGTAATTGTATGCACTGCTCACGTGGCTATCATGCACTGATCATGTGACTGATCATGCACTGATCACGTAGCTATCTTGCACTGATCACTTGGCTGATCATACACTCATCACGGGACTGATCGTGCACTGATCACGGCGCTATCATGCATTGACTACATGACTCCACATGCACTGATCACGTGGATGATCATGCACTGATCACGTGACTATCATGCACTAATCACGTGGCTATCATTCACTGATCAGGTGGATATCATGCACTGATCACGTGGCTGATCACACACGTATCACATGACTGATCATGCACTGATCACGTGGCTATCATGTACTGATCACGTGGCTGATCATGCAATGATCACGTAGCTACCATGTACTGGTCACGTGACTGATCATGCAATGATCACGTAATTGATCATGCACTGATCATGTGGCTGATCATGCACTGATCACGTGACTGATCATGCACTGATCACGTGACTGATCAAGCACTGATCACGTGGCTATCATGCACTGCTAATGTGGCTGATCATGAAATGATCACGCAGCTACCATGTACTGGTCACGTGACTGATCATGCACTGATCATGTGGCTGATCAGGCACTGATCACGTGACTGATCATGCACTGATCACGTGGCTATCATGCACTGATCACTTGGCTGGTCATACACTGATCACGCAGCTACCATGTACTGGTCACGTGACTGATCATGCACTGATGATGTAATTGATCATGCACTGATCACGTGGCTATCATGCACTGATCACATGGCTGGTCATACACTGATCACGTGCCTGGTCATGCACAGATTACATGACTGATCATGCACTGATCACGTCACTGATCATGCACTGATCACGTGGCTATCATGCACTACTCACGTGGCTGATCATGCAATGATCATGTAGCTCCCATGTACCGGTCACGTGACTGATCATACACCCATCAGGTGACTGATCATGCACTGATCACGTGGCTATCATGCACTGATCATGTGGCTGGTCATACACTGATCACCTGCCTGGTCATGCACAGATCACGTGACTAATCATGAACTGATCACGTAGCAATCATTCACTGATCACCTGGCTGATCATGCACTGATCACGTGGCTATCATGCAATGATCACGTGGCTATCATGCACTGATCACGTGTCTGATCATGCACTGATACCATGACTGAGCATGGACTGGTCACATGACTATCATGTAGTGATCACGTGACTTAATGGGGCTGACCATGTGACTGATCATGCGCTGAGCATGTTTGCTATCATACACTGATCATGTGCCTCTGGAGGCAATAAACAAAGAGCTGAGTAGGCATGAATCAAACAGTCAGCAGGCAATAATCATGGAACTCAGCTGTGAGGAATCATGCTGCTCAGCTGGCAATAATCAAGCAGCTGAGCAGGCAGGAATTACACAGCACAGCTGGCAATTGTCAAGCAGATGACAGGCAGGAATCATGCAGCTCAGCTGGCAATTGTCAAGCAGATGAGCAGACAGTAATCACGCAGCTCAGCAGGCCCTGATCACGTGACTGAGCATGCACTGTTCACCTGGCTGATCATACACTGATCACGTGATTGATCAAGCATTGATCACTTGGATATCATGCACTGATCACGTGGCTAATCATACGCTGTTCACGTGTCTGACCATGCACTGATCACGTGGCTGATCATGCACTGAACACGTGATTGAACATGCACTTATCACGTGGCTGATCATGCAGTGATCACGCAGCTACCATGTACTGGTCACATGACTGATCATGCACTGATCACGTAATTGATCATGCACTGATCACCTGGCTTATCATGCATTCATCATGTGACTGATCATGTGCTGATCATGTTTGGTGTCACACACTGATCATGTGCATCTGGAGGCAATGAACAAAGAGCTGAGTAGGCAGGAATCAGTCAGCAGGCTATAATCATGGAACTCAGCTCTGAGAAATCATGCTGCTCAGCTGGAAATAATCAAGTAGATGAGCAGGCAGGAATTATGCAGCACAGGTGGCAATAGTCAAGGAGATGACAGGCAGGAATCGTACAGCTCAGCTGGCAATTGTCAAGCAGATGAGCAGACAGTAATCACGCAGCTCAGCAGGCCCTGATCACGTGACTGAGCATGCACTGTTCACGTCGCTGATCACACACCTATCATGTGAATGATCATGCACTGATCACGTGGCTCTCATGCACTGATCACGTGATTGCGCATGCACTGATCACGTAATTGTATGCACTGCTCACGTGGCTATCATGCACTGATCATGTGACTGATCATGCACTGATCACGTAGCTATCTTGCACTGATCACTTGGCTGATCATACACTCATCACGGGACTGATCGTGCACTGATCACGGCGCTATCATGCATTGACTACATGACTCCACATGCACTGATCACGTGGATGATCATGCACTGATCACGTGACTATCATGCACTAATCACGTGGCTATCATTCACTGATCAGGTGGATATCATGCACTGATCACGTGGCTGATCACACACGTATCACATGACTGATCATGCACTGATCACGTGGCTATCATGTACTGATCACGTGGCTGATCATGCAATGATCACGTAGCTACCATGTACTGGTCACGTGACTGATCATGCAATGATCACGTAATTGATCATGCACTGATCATGTGGCTGATCATGCACTGATCACGTGACTGATCATGCACTGATCACGTGACTGATCAAGCACTGATCACGTGGCTATCATGCACTGCTAATGTGGCTGATCATGAAATGATCACGCAGCTACCATGTACTGGTCACGTGACTGATCATGCACTGATCATGTGGCTGATCAGGCACTGATCACGTGACTGATCATGCACTGATCACGTGGCTATCATGCACTGATCACTTGGCTGGTCATACACTGATCACGCAGCTACCATGTACTGGTCACGTGACTGATCATGCACTGATGATGTAATTGATCATGCACTGATCACGTGGCTATCATGCACTGATCACATGGCTGGTCATACACTGATCACGTGCCTGGTCATGCACAGATTACATGACTGATCATGCACTGATCACGTCACTGATCATGCACTGATCACGTGGCTATCATGCACTACTCACGTGGCTGATCATGCAATGATCATGTAGCTACCATGTACCGGTCACGTGACTGATCATACACCCATCAGGTGACTGATCATGCACTGATCACGTGGCTATCATGCACTGATCATGTGGCTGGTCATACACTGATCACCTGCCTGGTCATGCACAGATCACGTGACTAATCATGAACTGATCACGTAGCAATCATTCACTGATCACCTGGCTGATCATGCACTGATCACGTGGCTATCATGCAATGATCACGTGGCTATCATGCACTGATCACGTGTCTGATCATGCACTGATACCATGACTGAGCATGGACTGGTCACATGACTATCATGTAGTGATCACGTGACTTAATGGGGCTGACCATGTGACTGATCATGCGCTGAGCATGTTTGCTATCATACACTGATCATGTGCCTCTGGAGGCAATAAACAAAGAGCTGAGTAGGCATGAATCAAACAGTCAGCAGGCAATAATCATGGAACTCAGCTGTGAGGAATCATGCTGCTCAGCTGGCAATAATCAAGCAGCTGAGCAGGCAGGAATTACACAGCACAGCTGGCAATTGTCAAGCAGATGACAGGCAGGAATCATGCAGCTCAGCTGGCAATTGTCAAGCAGATGAGCAGACAGGAATCACGCAGCTCAGCAGGCCCTGATCACGTGACTGAGCATGCACTGTTCACCTGGCTGATCATACACTGATCACGTGATTGATCAAGCATTGATCACTTGGATATCATGCACTGATCACGTGGCTAATCATACACTGTTCACGTGTCTGACCATGCACTGATCACGTGGCTGATCATGCACTGAACACGTGATTGAACATGCACTTATCACGTGGCTGATCATGCAGTGATCACGCAGCTACCATGTACTGGTCACATGACTGATCATGCACTGATCACGTAATTGATCATGCACTGATCACCTGGCTTATCATGCATTCATCATGTGACTGATCATGTGCTGATCATGTTTGGTGTCACACACTGATCATGTGCATCTGGAGGCAATGAACAAAGAGCTGAGTAGGCAGGAATCAGTCAGCAGGCTATAATCATGGAACTCAGCTCTGAGAAATCATGCTGCTCAGCTGGAAATAATCAAGTAGATGAGCAGGCAGGAATTATGCAGCACAGGTGGCAATAGTCAAGGAGATGACAGGCAGGAATCGTACAGCTCAGCTGGCAATTGTCAAGCAGATGAGCAGACAGTAATCACGCAGCTCAGCAGGCCCTGATCACGTGACTGAGCATGCACTGTTCACGTCGCTGATCACACACCTATCATGTGAATGATCATGCACTGATCACGTGGCTCTCATGCACTGATCACGTGATTGCGCATGCACTGATCACGTAATTGTATGCACTGCTCACGTGGCTATCATGCACTGATCATGTGACTGATCATGCACTGATCACGTAGCTATCTTGCACTGATCACTTGGCTGATCATACACTCATCACGGGACTGATCGTGCACTGATCACGGCGCTATCATGCATTGACTACATGACTCCACATGCACTGATCACGTGGATGATCATGCACTGATCACGTGACTATCATGCACTAATCACGTGGCTATCATTCACTGATCAGGTGGATATCATGCACTGATCACGTGGCTGATCACACACGTATCACATGACTGATCATGCACTGATCACGTGGCTATCATGTACTGATCACGTGGCTGATCATGCAATGATCACGTAGCTACCATGTACTGGTCACGTGACTGATCATGCAATGATCACGTAATTGATCATGCACTGATCATGTGGCTGATCATGCACTGATCACGTGACTGATCATGCACTGATCACGTGACTGATCAAGCACTGATCACGTGGCTATCATGCACTGCTAATGTGGCTGATCATGAAATGATCACGCAGCTACCATGTACTGGTCACGTGACTGATCATGCACTGATCATGTGGCTGATCAGGCACTGATCACGTGACTGATCATGCACTGATCACGTGGCTATCATGCACTGATCACTTGGCTGGTCATACACTGATCACGCAGCTACCATGTACTGGTCACGTGACTGATCATGCACTGATGATGTAATTGATCATGCACTGATCACGTGGCTATCATGCACTGATCACATGGCTGGTCATACACTGATCACGTGCCTGGTCATGCACAGATTACATGACTGATCATGCACTGATCACGTCACTGATCATGCACTGATCACGTGGCTATCATGCACTACTCACGTGGCTGATCATGCAATGATCATGTAGCTCCCATGTACCGGTCACGTGACTGATCATACACCCATCAGGTGACTGATCATGCACTGATCACGTGGCTATCATGCACTGATCATGTGGCTGGTCATACACTGATCACCTGCCTGGTCATGCACAGATCACGTGACTAATCATGAACTGATCACGTAGCAATCATTCACTGATCACCTGGCTGATCATGCACTGATCACGTGGCTATCATGCAATGATCACGTGGCTATCATGCACTGATCACGTGTCTGATCATGCACTGATACCATGACTGAGCATGGACTGGTCACATGACTATCATGTAGTGATCACGTGACTTAATGGGGCTGACCATGTGACTGATCATGCGCTGAGCATGTTTGCTATCATACACTGATCATGTGCCTCTGGAGGCAATAAACAAAGAGCTGAGTAGGCATGAATCAAACAGTCAGCAGGCAATAATCATGGAACTCAGCTGTGAGGAATCATGCTGCTCAGCTGGCAATAATCAAGCAGCTGAGCAGGCAGGAATTACACAGCACAGCTGGCAATTGTCAAGCAGATGACAGGCAGGAATCATGCAGCTCAGCTGGCAATTGTCAAGCAGATGAGCAGACAGGAATCACGCAGCTCAGCAGGCCCTGATCACGTGACTGAGCATGCACTGTTCACCTGGCTGATCATACACTGATCACGTGATTGATCAAGCATTGATCACTTGGATATCATGCACTGATCACGTGGCTAATCATACACTGTTCACGTGTCTGACCATGCACTGATCACGTGGCTGATCATGCACTGAACACGTGATTGAACATGCACTTATCACGTGGCTGATCATGCAGTGATCACGCAGCTACCATGTACTGGTCACATGACTGATCATGCACTGATCACGTAATTGATCATGCACTGATCACCTGGCTTATCATGCATTCATCATGTGACTGATCATGTGCTGATCATGTTTGGTGTCACACACTGATCATGTGCATCTGGAGGCAATGAACAAAGAGCTGAGTAGGCAGGAATCAGTCAGCAGGCTATAATCATGGAACTCAGCTCTGAGAAATCATGCTGCTCAGCTGGAAATAATCAAGTAGATGAGCAGGCAGGAATTATGCAGCACAGGTGGCAATAGTCAAGGAGATGACAGGCAGGAATCGTACAGCTCAGCTGGCAATTGTCAAGCAGATGAGCAGACAGTAATCACGCAGCTCAGCAGGCCCTGATCACGTGACTGAGCATGCACTGTTCACGTCGCTGATCACACACCTATCATGTGAATGATCATGCACTGATCACGTGGCTCTCATGCACTGATCACGTGATTGCGCATGCACTGATCACGTAATTGTATGCACTGCTCACGTGGCTATCATGCACTGATCATGTGACTGATCATGCACTGATCACGTAGCTATCTTGCACTGATCACTTGGCTGATCATACACTCATCACGGGACTGATCGTGCACTGATCACGGCGCTATCATGCATTGACTACATGACTCCACATGCACTGATCACGTGGATGATCATGCACTGATCACGTGACTATCATGCACTAATCACGTGGCTATCATTCACTGATCAGGTGGATATCATGCACTGATCACGTGGCTGATCACACACGTATCACATGACTGATCATGCACTGATCACGTGGCTATCATGTACTGATCACGTGGCTGATCATGCAATGATCACGTAGCTACCATGTACTGGTCACGTGACTGATCATGCAATGATCACGTAATTGATCATGCACTGATCATGTGGCTGATCATGCACTGATCACGTGACTGATCATGCACTGATCACGTGACTGATCAAGCACTGATCACGTGGCTATCATGCACTGCTAATGTGGCTGATCATGAAATGATCACGCAGCTACCATGTACTGGTCACGTGACTGATCATGCACTGATCATGTGGCTGATCAGGCACTGATCACGTGACTGATCATGCACTGATCACGTGGCTATCATGCACTGATCACTTGGCTGGTCATACACTGATCACGCAGCTACCATGTACTGGTCACGTGACTGATCATGCACTGATGATGTAATTGATCATGCACTGATCACGTGGCTATCATGCACTGATCACATGGCTGGTCATACACTGATCACGTGCCTGGTCATGCACAGATTACATGACTGATCATGCACTGATCACGTCACTGATCATGCACTGATCACGTGGCTATCATGCACTACTCACGTGGCTGATCATGCAATGATCATGTAGCTCCCATGTACCGGTCACGTGACTGATCATACACCCATCAGGTGACTGATCATGCACTGATCACGTGGCTATCATGCACTGATCATGTGGCTGGTCATACACTGATCACCTGCCTGGTCATGCACAGATCACGTGACTAATCATGAACTGATCACGTAGCAATCATTCACTGATCACCTGGCTGATCATGCACTGATCACGTGGCTATCATGCAATGATCACGTGGCTATCATGCACTGATCACGTGTCTGATCATGCACTGATACCATGACTGAGCATGGACTGGTCACATGACTATCATGTAGTGATCACGTGACTTAATGGGGCTGACCATGTGACTGATCATGCGCTGAGCATGTTTGCTATCATACACTGATCATGTGCCTCTGGAGGCAATAAACAAAGAGCTGAGTAGGCATGAATCAAACAGTCAGCAGGCAATAATCATGGAACTCAGCTGTGAGGAATCATGCTGCTCAGCTGGCAATAATCAAGCAGCTGAGCAGGCAGGAATTACACAGCACAGCTGGCAATTGTCAAGCAGATGACAGGCAGGAATCATGCAGCTCAGCTGGCAATTGTCAAGCAGATGAGCAGACAGTAATCACGCAGCTCAGCAGGCCCTGATCACGTGACTGAGCATGCACTGTTCACCTGGCTGATCATACACTGATCACGTGATTGATCAAGCATTGATCACTTGGATATCATGCACTGATCACGTGGCTAATCATACGCTGTTCACGTGTCTGACCATGCACTGATCACGTGGCTGATCATGCACTGAACACGTGATTGAACATGCACTTATCACGTGGCTGATCATGCAGTGATCACGCAGCTACCATGTACTGGTCACATGACTGATCATGCACTGATCACGTAATTGATCATGCACTGATCACCTGGCTTATCATGCATTCATCATGTGACTGATCATGTGCTGATCATGTTTGGTGTCACACACTGATCATGTGCATCTGGAGGCAATGAACAAAGAGCTGAGTAGGCAGGAATCAGTCAGCAGGCTATAATCATGGAACTCAGCTCTGAGAAATCATGCTGCTCAGCTGGAAATAATCAAGTAGATGAGCAGGCAGGAATTATGCAGCACAGGTGGCAATAGTCAAGGAGATGACAGGCAGGAATCGTACAGCTCAGCTGGCAATTGTCAAGCAGATGAGCAGACAGTAATCACGCAGCTCAGCAGGCCCTGATCACGTGACTGAGCATGCACTGTTCACGTCGCTGATCACACACCTATCATGTGAATGATCATGCACTGATCACGTGGCTCTCATGCACTGATCACGTGATTGCGCATGCACTGATCACGTAATTGTATGCACTGCTCACGTGGCTATCATGCACTGATCATGTGACTGATCATGCACTGATCACGTAGCTATCTTGCACTGATCACTTGGCTGATCATACACTCATCACGGGACTGATCGTGCACTGATCACGGCGCTATCATGCATTGACTACATGACTCCACATGCACTGATCACGTGGATGATCATGCACTGATCACGTGACTATCATGCACTAATCACGTGGCTATCATTCACTGATCAGGTGGATATCATGCACTGATCACGTGGCTGATCACACACGTATCACATGACTGATCATGCACTGATCACGTGGCTATCATGTACTGATCACGTGGCTGATCATGCAATGATCACGTAGCTACCATGTACTGGTCACGTGACTGATCATGCAATGATCACGTAATTGATCATGCACTGATCATGTGGCTGATCATGCACTGATCACGTGACTGATCATGCACTGATCACGTGACTGATCAAGCACTGATCACGTGGCTATCATGCACTGCTAATGTGGCTGATCATGAAATGATCACGCAGCTACCATGTACTGGTCACGTGACTGATCATGCACTGATCATGTGGCTGATCAGGCACTGATCACGTGACTGATCATGCACTGATCACGTGGCTATCATGCACTGATCACTTGGCTGGTCATACACTGATCACGCAGCTACCATGTACTGGTCACGTGACTGATCATGCACTGATGATGTAATTGATCATGCACTGATCACGTGGCTATCATGCACTGATCACATGGCTGGTCATACACTGATCACGTGCCTGGTCATGCACAGATTACATGACTGATCATGCACTGATCACGTCACTGATCATGCACTGATCACGTGGCTATCATGCACTACTCACGTGGCTGATCATGCAATGATCATGTAGCTCCCATGTACCGGTCACGTGACTGATCATACACCCATCAGGTGACTGATCATGCACTGATCACGTGGCTATCATGCACTGATCATGTGGCTGGTCATACACTGATCACCTGCCTGGTCATGCACAGATCACGTGACTAATCATGAACTGATCACGTAGCAATCATTCACTGATCACCTGGCTGATCATGCACTGATCACGTGGCTATCATGCAATGATCACGTGGCTATCATGCACTGATCACGTGTCTGATCATGCACTGATACCATGACTGAGCATGGACTGGTCACATGACTATCATGTAGTGATCACGTGACTTAATGGGGCTGACCATGTGACTGATCATGCGCTGAGCATGTTTGCTATCATACACTGATCATGTGCCTCTGGAGGCAATAAACAAAGAGCTGAGTAGGCATGAATCAAACAGTCAGCAGGCAATAATCATGGAACTCAGCTGTGAGGAATCATGCTGCTCAGCTGGCAATAATCAAGCAGCTGAGCAGGCAGGAATTACACAGCACAGCTGGCAATTGTCAAGCAGATGACAGGCAGGAATCATGCAGCTCAGCTGGCAATTGTCAAGCAGATGAGCAGACAGTAATCACGCAGCTCAGCAGGCCCTGATCACGTGACTGAGCATGCACTGTTCACCTGGCTGATCATACACTGATCACGTGATTGATCAAGCATTGATCACTTGGATATCATGCACTGATCACGTGGCTAATCATACGCTGTTCACGTGTCTGACCATGCACTGATCACGTGGCTGATCATGCACTGAACACGTGATTGAACATGCACTTATCACGTGGCTGATCATGCAGTGATCACGCAGCTACCATGTACTGGTCACATGACTGATCATGCACTGATCACGTAATTGATCATGCACTGATCACCTGGCTTATCATGCATTCATCATGTGACTGATCATGTGCTGATCATGTTTGGTGTCACACACTGATCATGTGCATCTGGAGGCAATGAACAAAGAGCTGAGTAGGCAGGAATCAGTCAGCAGGCTATAATCATGGAACTCAGCTCTGAGAAATCATGCTGCTCAGCTGGAAATAATCAAGTAGATGAGCAGGCAGGAATTATGCAGCACAGGTGGCAATAGTCAAGGAGATGACAGGCAGGAATCGTACAGCTCAGCTGGCAATTGTCAAGCAGATGAGCAGACAGTAATCACGCAGCTCAGCAGGCCCTGATCACGTGACTGAGCATGCACTGTTCACGTCGCTGATCACACACCTATCATGTGAATGATCATGCACTGATCACGTGGCTCTCATGCACTGATCACGTGATTGCGCATGCACTGATCACGTAATTGTATGCACTGCTCACGTGGCTATCATGCACTGATCATGTGACTGATCATGCACTGATCACGTAGCTATCTTGCACTGATCACTTGGCTGATCATACACTCATCACGGGACTGATCGTGCACTGATCACGGCGCTATCATGCATTGACTACATGACTCCACATGCACTGATCACGTGGATGATCATGCACTGATCACGTGACTATCATGCACTAATCACGTGGCTATCATTCACTGATCAGGTGGATATCATGCACTGATCACGTGGCTGATCACACACGTATCACATGACTGATCATGCACTGATCACGTGGCTATCATGTACTGATCACGTGGCTGATCATGCAATGATCACGTAGCTACCATGTACTGGTCACGTGACTGATCATGCAATGATCACGTAATTGATCATGCACTGATCATGTGGCTGATCATGCACTGATCACGTGACTGATCATGCACTGATCACGTGACTGATCAAGCACTGATCACGTGGCTATCATGCACTGCTAATGTGGCTGATCATGAAATGATCACGCAGCTACCATGTACTGGTCACGTGACTGATCATGCACTGATCATGTGGCTGATCAGGCACTGATCACGTGACTGATCATGCACTGATCACGTGGCTATCATGCACTGATCACTTGGCTGGTCATACACTGATCACGCAGCTACCATGTACTGGTCACGTGACTGATCATGCACTGATGATGTAATTGATCATGCACTGATCACGTGGCTATCATGCACTGATCACATGGCTGGTCATACACTGATCACGTGCCTGGTCATGCACAGATTACATGACTGATCATGCACTGATCACGTCACTGATCATGCACTGATCACGTGGCTATCATGCACTACTCACGTGGCTGATCATGCAATGATCATGTAGCTCCCATGTACCGGTCACGTGACTGATCATACACCCATCAGGTGACTGATCATGCACTGATCACGTGGCTATCATGCACTGATCATGTGGCTGGTCATACACTGATCACCTGCCTGGTCATGCACAGATCACGTGACTAATCATGAACTGATCACGTAGCAATCATTCACTGATCACCTGGCTGATCATGCACTGATCACGTGGCTATCATGCAATGATCACGTGGCTATCATGCACTGATCACGTGTCTGATCATGCACTGATACCATGACTGAGCATGGACTGGTCACATGACTATCATGTAGTGATCACGTGACTTAATGGGGCTGACCATGTGACTGATCATGCGCTGAGCATGTTTGCTATCATACACTGATCATGTGCCTCTGGAGGCAATAAACAAAGAGCTGAGTAGGCATGAATCAAACAGTCAGCAGGCAATAATCATGGAACTCAGCTGTGAGGAATCATGCTGCTCAGCTGGCAATAATCAAGCAGCTGAGCAGGCAGGAATTACACAGCACAGCTGGCAATTGTCAAGCAGATGACAGGCAGGAATCATGCAGCTCAGCTGGCAATTGTCAAGCAGATGAGCAGACAGTAATCACGCAGCTCAGCAGGCCCTGATCACGTGACTGAGCATGCACTGTTCACCTGGCTGATCATACACTGATCACGTGATTGATCAAGCATTGATCACTTGGATATCATGCACTGATCACGTGGCTAATCATACGCTGTTCACGTGTCTGACCATGCACTGATCACGTGGCTGATCATGCACTGAACACGTGATTGAACATGCACTTATCACGTGGCTGATCATGCAGTGATCACGCAGCTACCATGTACTGGTCACATGACTGATCATGCACTGATCACGTAATTGATCATGCACTGATCACCTGGCTTATCATGCATTCATCATGTGACTGATCATGTGCTGATCATGTTTGGTGTCACACACTGATCATGTGCATCTGGAGGCAATGAACAAAGAGCTGAGTAGGCAGGAATCAGTCAGCAGGCTATAATCATGGAACTCAGCTCTGAGAAATCATGCTGCTCAGCTGGAAATAATCAAGTAGATGAGCAGGCAGGAATTATGCAGCACAGGTGGCAATAGTCAAGGAGATGACAGGCAGGAATCGTACAGCTCAGCTGGCAATTGTCAAGCAGATGAGCAGACAGTAATCACGCAGCTCAGCAGGCCCTGATCACGTGACTGAGCATGCACTGTTCACGTCGCTGATCACACACCTATCATGTGAATGATCATGCACTGATCACGTGGCTCTCATGCACTGATCACGTGATTGCGCATGCACTGATCACGTAATTGTATGCACTGCTCACGTGGCTATCATGCACTGATCATGTGACTGATCATGCACTGATCACGTAGCTATCTTGCACTGATCACTTGGCTGATCATACACTCATCACGGGACTGATCGTGCACTGATCACGGCGCTATCATGCATTGACTACATGACTCCACATGCACTGATCACGTGGATGATCATGCACTGATCACGTGACTATCATGCACTAATCACGTGGCTATCATTCACTGATCAGGTGGATATCATGCACTGATCACGTGGCTGATCACACACGTATCACATGACTGATCATGCACTGATCACGTGGCTATCATGTACTGATCACGTGGCTGATCATGCAATGATCACGTAGCTACCATGTACTGGTCACGTGACTGATCATGCAATGATCACGTAATTGATCATGCACTGATCATGTGGCTGATCATGCACTGATCACGTGACTGATCATGCACTGATCACGTGACTGATCAAGCACTGATCACGTGGCTATCATGCACTGCTAATGTGGCTGATCATGAAATGATCACGCAGCTACCATGTACTGGTCACGTGACTGATCATGCACTGATCATGTGGCTGATCAGGCACTGATCACGTGACTGATCATGCACTGATCACGTGGCTATCATGCACTGATCACTTGGCTGGTCATACACTGATCACGCAGCTACCATGTACTGGTCACGTGACTGATCATGCACTGATGATGTAATTGATCATGCACTGATCACGTGGCTATCATGCACTGATCACATGGCTGGTCATACACTGATCACGTGCCTGGTCATGCACAGATTACATGACTGATCATGCACTGATCACGTCACTGATCATGCACTGATCACGTGGCTATCATGCACTACTCACGTGGCTGATCATGCAATGATCATGTAGCTACCATGTACCGGTCACGTGACTGATCATACACCCATCAGGTGACTGATCATGCACTGATCACGTGGCTATCATGCACTGATCATGTGGCTGGTCATACACTGATCACCTGCCTGGTCATGCACAGATCACGTGACTAATCATGAACTGATCACGTAGCAATCATTCACTGATCACCTGGCTGATCATGCACTGATCACGTGGCTATCATGCAATGATCACGTGGCTATCATGCACTGATCACGTGTCTGATCATGCACTGATACCATGACTGAGCATGGACTGGTCACATGACTATCATGTAGTGATCACGTGACTTAATGGGGCTGACCATGTGACTGATCATGCGCTGAGCATGTTTGCTATCATACACTGATCATGTGCCTCTGGAGGCAATAAACAAAGAGCTGAGTAGGCATGAATCAAACAGTCAGCAGGCAATAATCATGGAACTCAGCTGTGAGGAATCATGCTGCTCAGCTGGCAATAATCAAGCAGCTGAGCAGGCAGGAATTACACAGCACAGCTGGCAATTGTCAAGCAGATGACAGGCAGGAATCATGCAGCTCAGCTGGCAATTGTCAAGCAGATGAGCAGACAGTAATCACGCAGCTCAGCAGGCCCTGATCACGTGACTGAGCATGCACTGTTCACCTGGCTGATCATACACTGATCACGTGATTGATCAAGCATTGATCACTTGGATATCATGCACTGATCACGTGGCTAATCATACGCTGTTCACGTGTCTGACCATGCACTGATCACGTGGCTGATCATGCACTGAACACGTGATTGAACATGCACTTATCACGTGGCTGATCATGCAGTGATCACGCAGCTACCATGTACTGGTCACATGACTGATCATGCACTGATCACGTAATTGATCATGCACTGATCACCTGGCTTATCATGCATTCATCATGTGACTGATCATGTGCTGATCATGTTTGGTGTCACACACTGATCATGTGCATCTGGAGGCAATGAACAAAGAGCTGAGTAGGCAGGAATCAGTCAGCAGGCTATAATCATGGAACTCAGCTCTGAGAAATCATGCTGCTCAGCTGGAAATAATCAAGTAGATGAGCAGGCAGGAATTATGCAGCACAGGTGGCAATAGTCAAGGAGATGACAGGCAGGAATCGTACAGCTCAGCTGGCAATTGTCAAGCAGATGAGCAGACAGTAATCACGCAGCTCAGCAGGCCCTGATCACGTGACTGAGCATGCACTGTTCACGTCGCTGATCACACACCTATCATGTGAATGATCATGCACTGATCACGTGGCTCTCATGCACTGATCACGTGATTGCGCATGCACTGATCACGTAATTGTATGCACTGCTCACGTGGCTATCATGCACTGATCATGTGACTGATCATGCACTGATCACGTAGCTATCTTGCACTGATCACTTGGCTGATCATACACTCATCACGGGACTGATCGTGCACTGATCACGGCGCTATCATGCATTGACTACATGACTCCACATGCACTGATCACGTGGATGATCATGCACTGATCACGTGACTATCATGCACTAATCACGTGGCTATCATTCACTGATCAGGTGGATATCATGCACTGATCACGTGGCTGATCACACACGTATCACATGACTGATCATGCACTGATCACGTGGCTATCATGTACTGATCACGTGGCTGATCATGCAATGATCACGTAGCTACCATGTACTGGTCACGTGACTGATCATGCAATGATCACGTAATTGATCATGCACTGATCATGTGGCTGATCATGCACTGATCACGTGACTGATCATGCACTGATCACGTGACTGATCAAGCACTGATCACGTGGCTATCATGCACTGCTAATGTGGCTGATCATGAAATGATCACGCAGCTACCATGTACTGGTCACGTGACTGATCATGCACTGATCATGTGGCTGATCAGGCACTGATCACGTGACTGATCATGCACTGATCACGTGGCTATCATGCACTGATCACTTGGCTGGTCATACACTGATCACGCAGCTACCATGTACTGGTCACGTGACTGATCATGCACTGATGATGTAATTGATCATGCACTGATCACGTGGCTATCATGCACTGATCACATGGCTGGTCATACACTGATCACGTGCCTGGTCATGCACAGATTACATGACTGATCATGCACTGATCACGTCACTGATCATGCACTGATCACGTGGCTATCATGCACTACTCACGTGGCTGATCATGCAATGATCATGTAGCTACCATGTACCGGTCACGTGACTGATCATACACCCATCAGGTGACTGATCATGCACTGATCACGTGGCTATCATGCACTGATCATGTGGCTGGTCATACACTGATCACCTGCCTGGTCATGCACAGATCACGTGACTAATCATGAACTGATCACGTAGCAATCATTCACTGATCACCTGGCTGATCATGCACTGATCACGTGGCTATCATGCAATGATCACGTGGCTATCATGCACTGATCACGTGTCTGATCATGCACTGATACCATGACTGAGCATGGACTGGTCACATGACTATCATGTAGTGATCACGTGACTTAATGGGGCTGACCATGTGACTGATCATGCGCTGAGCATGTTTGCTATCATACACTGATCATGTGCCTCTGGAGGCAATAAACAAAGAGCTGAGTAGGCATGAATCAAACAGTCAGCAGGCAATAATCATGGAACTCAGCTGTGAGGAATCATGCTGCTCAGCTGGCAATAATCAAGCAGCTGAGCAGGCAGGAATTACACAGCACAGCTGGCAATTGTCAAGCAGATGACAGGCAGGAATCATGCAGCTCAGCTGGCAATTGTCAAGCAGATGAGCAGACAGTAATCACGCAGCTCAGCAGGCCCTGATCACGTGACTGAGCATGCACTGTTCACCTGGCTGATCATACACTGATCACGTGATTGATCAAGCATTGATCACTTGGATATCATGCACTGATCACGTGGCTAATCATACGCTGTTCACGTGTCTGACCATGCACTGATCACGTGGCTGATCATGCACTGAACACGTGATTGAACATGCACTTATCACGTGGCTGATCATGCAGTGATCACGCAGCTACCATGTACTGGTCACATGACTGATCATGCACTGATCACGTAATTGATCATGCACTGATCACCTGGCTTATCATGCATTCATCATGTGACTGATCATGTGCTGATCATGTTTGGTGTCACACACTGATCATGTGCATCTGGAGGCAATGAACAAAGAGCTGAGTAGGCAGGAATCAGTCAGCAGGCTATAATCATGGAACTCAGCTCTGAGAAATCATGCTGCTCAGCTGGAAATAATCAAGTAGATGAGCAGGCAGGAATTATGCAGCACAGGTGGCAATAGTCAAGGAGATGACAGGCAGGAATCGTACAGCTCAGCTGGCAATTGTCAAGCAGATGAGCAGACAGTAATCACGCAGCTCAGCAGGCCCTGATCACGTGACTGAGCATGCACTGTTCACGTCGCTGATCACACACCTATCATGTGAATGATCATGCACTGATCACGTGGCTCTCATGCACTGATCACGTGATTGCGCATGCACTGATCACGTAATTGTATGCACTGCTCACGTGGCTATCATGCACTGATCATGTGACTGATCATGCACTGATCACGTAGCTATCTTGCACTGATCACTTGGCTGATCATACACTCATCACGGGACTGATCGTGCACTGATCACGGCGCTATCATGCATTGACTACATGACTCCACATGCACTGATCACGTGGATGATCATGCACTGATCACGTGACTATCATGCACTAATCACGTGGCTATCATTCACTGATCAGGTGGATATCATGCACTGATCACGTGGCTGATCACACACGTATCACATGACTGATCATGCACTGATCACGTGGCTATCATGTACTGATCACGTGGCTGATCATGCAATGATCACGTAGCTACCATGTACTGGTCACGTGACTGATCATGCAATGATCACGTAATTGATCATGCACTGATCATGTGGCTGATCATGCACTGATCACGTGACTGATCATGCACTGATCACGTGACTGATCAAGCACTGATCACGTGGCTATCATGCACTGCTAATGTGGCTGATCATGAAATGATCACGCAGCTACCATGTACTGGTCACGTGACTGATCATGCACTGATCATGTGGCTGATCAGGCACTGATCACGTGACTGATCATGCACTGATCACGTGGCTATCATGCACTGATCACTTGGCTGGTCATACACTGATCACGCAGCTACCATGTACTGGTCACGTGACTGATCATGCACTGATGATGTAATTGATCATGCACTGATCACGTGGCTATCATGCACTGATCACATGGCTGGTCATACACTGATCACGTGCCTGGTCATGCACAGATTACATGACTGATCATGCACTGATCACGTCACTGATCATGCACTGATCACGTGGCTATCATGCACTACTCACGTGGCTGATCATGCAATGATCATGTAGCTCCCATGTACCGGTCACGTGACTGATCATACACCCATCAGGTGACTGATCATGCACTGATCACGTGGCTATCATGCACTGATCATGTGGCTGGTCATACACTGATCACCTGCCTGGTCATGCACAGATCACGTGACTAATCATGAACTGATCACGTAGCAATCATTCACTGATCACCTGGCTGATCATGCACTGATCACGTGGCTATCATGCAATGATCACGTGGCTATCATGCACTGATCACGTGTCTGATCATGCACTGATACCATGACTGAGCATGGACTGGTCACATGACTATCATGTAGTGATCACGTGACTTAATGGGGCTGACCATGTGACTGATCATGCGCTGAGCATGTTTGCTATCATACACTGATCATGTGCCTCTGGAGGCAATAAACAAAGAGCTGAGTAGGCATGAATCAAACAGTCAGCAGGCAATAATCATGGAACTCAGCTGTGAGGAATCATGCTGCTCAGCTGGCAATAATCAAGCAGCTGAGCAGGCAGGAATTACACAGCACAGCTGGCAATTGTCAAGCAGATGACAGGCAGGAATCATGCAGCTCAGCTGGCAATTGTCAAGCAGATGAGCAGACAGTAATCACGCAGCTCAGCAGGCCCTGATCACGTGACTGAGCATGCACTGTTCACCTGGCTGATCATACACTGATCACGTGATTGATCAAGCATTGATCACTTGGATATCATGCACTGATCACGTGGCTAATCATACGCTGTTCACGTGTCTGACCATGCACTGATCACGTGGCTGATCATGCACTGAACACGTGATTGAACATGCACTTATCACGTGGCTGATCATGCAGTGATCACGCAGCTACCATGTACTGGTCACATGACTGATCATGCACTGATCACGTAATTGATCATGCACTGATCACCTGGCTTATCATGCATTCATCATGTGACTGATCATGTGCTGATCATGTTTGGTGTCACACACTGATCATGTGCATCTGGAGGCAATGAACAAAGAGCTGAGTAGGCAGGAATCAGTCAGCAGGCTATAATCATGGAACTCAGCTCTGAGAAATCATGCTGCTCAGCTGGAAATAATCAAGTAGATGAGCAGGCAGGAATTATGCAGCACAGGTGGCAATAGTCAAGGAGATGACAGGCAGGAATCGTACAGCTCAGCTGGCAATTGTCAAGCAGATGAGCAGACAGTAATCACGCAGCTCAGCAGGCCCTGATCACGTGACTGAGCATGCACTGTTCACGTCGCTGATCACACACCTATCATGTGAATGATCATGCACTGATCACGTGGCTCTCATGCACTGATCACGTGATTGCGCATGCACTGATCACGTAATTGTATGCACTGCTCACGTGGCTATCATGCACTGATCATGTGACTGATCATGCACTGATCACGTAGCTATCTTGCACTGATCACTTGGCTGATCATACACTCATCACGGGACTGATCGTGCACTGATCACGGCGCTATCATGCATTGACTACATGACTCCACATGCACTGATCACGTGGATGATCATGCACTGATCACGTGACTATCATGCACTAATCACGTGGCTATCATTCACTGATCAGGTGGATATCATGCACTGATCACGTGGCTGATCACACACGTATCACATGACTGATCATGCACTGATCACGTGGCTATCATGTACTGATCACGTGGCTGATCATGCAATGATCACGTAGCTACCATGTACTGGTCACGTGACTGATCATGCAATGATCACGTAATTGATCATGCACTGATCATGTGGCTGATCATGCACTGATCACGTGGCTGATCATGCACTGATCACGTGACTGATCAAGCACTGATCACGTGGCTATCATGCACTGCTAATGTGGCTGATCATGAAATGATCACGCAGCTACCATGTACTGGTCACGTGACTGATCATGCACTGATCATGTGGCTGATCAGGCACTGATCACGTGACTGATCATGCACTGATCACGTGGCTATCATGCACTGATCACTTGGCTGGTCATACACTGATCACGCAGCTACCATGTACTGGTCACGTGACTGATCATGCACTGATGATGTAATTGATCATGCACTGATCACGTGGCTATCATGCACTGATCACATGGCTGGTCATACACTGATCACGTGCCTGGTCATGCACAGATTACATGACTGATCATGCACTGATCACGTCACTGATCATGCACTGATCACGTGGCTATCATGCACTACTCACGTGGCTGATCATGCAATGATCATGTAGCTACCATGTACCGGTCACGTGACTGATCATACACCCATCAGGTGACTGATCATGCACTGATCACGTGGCTATCATGCACTGATCATGTGGCTGGTCATACACTGATCACCTGCCTGGTCATGCACAGATCACGTGACTAATCATGAACTGATCACGTAGCAATCATTCACTGATCACCTGGCTGATCATGCACTGATCACGTGGCTATCATGCAATGATCACGTGGCTATCATGCACTGATCACGTGTCTGATCATGCACTGATACCATGACTGAGCATGGACTGGTCACATGACTATCATGTAGTGATCACGTGACTTAATGGGGCTGACCATGTGACTGATCATGCGCTGAGCATGTTTGCTATCATACACTGATCATGTGCCTCTGGAGGCAATAAACAAAGAGCTGAGTAGGCATGAATCAAACAGTCAGCAGGCAATAATCATGGAACTCAGCTGTGAGGAATCATGCTGCTCAGCTGGCAATAATCAAGCAGCTGAGCAGGCAGGAATTACACAGCACAGCTGGCAATTGTCAAGCAGATGACAGGCAGGAATCATGCAGCTCAGCTGGCAATTGTCAAGCAGATGAGCAGACAGTAATCACGCAGCTCAGCAGGCCCTGATCACGTGACTGAGCATGCACTGTTCACCTGGCTGATCATACACTGATCACGTGATTGATCAAGCATTGATCACTTGGATATCATGCACTGATCACGTGGCTAATCATACGCTGTTCACGTGTCTGACCATGCACTGATCACGTGGCTGATCATGCACTGAACACGTGATTGAACATGCACTTATCACGTGGCTGATCATGCAGTGATCACGCAGCTACCATGTACTGGTCACATGACTGATCATGCACTGATCACGTAATTGATCATGCACTGATCACCTGGCTTATCATGCATTCATCATGTGACTGATCATGTGCTGATCATGTTTGGTGTCACACACTGATCATGTGCATCTGGAGGCAATGAACAAAGAGCTGAGTAGGCAGGAATCAGTCAGCAGGCTATAATCATGGAACTCAGCTCTGAGAAATCATGCTGCTCAGCTGGAAATAATCAAGTAGATGAGCAGGCAGGAATTATGCAGCACAGGTGGCAATAGTCAAGGAGATGACAGGCAGGAATCGTACAGCTCAGCTGGCAATTGTCAAGCAGATGAGCAGACAGTAATCACGCAGCTCAGCAGGCCCTGATCACGTGACTGAGCATGCACTGTTCACGTCGCTGATCACACACCTATCATGTGAATGATCATGCACTGATCACGTGGCTCTCATGCACTGATCACGTGATTGCGCATGCACTGATCACGTAATTGTATGCACTGCTCACGTGGCTATCATGCACTGATCATGTGACTGATCATGCACTGATCACGTAGCTATCTTGCACTGATCACTTGGCTGATCATACACTCATCACGGGACTGATCGTGCACTGATCACGGCGCTATCATGCATTGACTACATGACTCCACATGCACTGATCACGTGGATGATCATGCACTGATCACGTGACTATCATGCACTAATCACGTGGCTATCATTCACTGATCAGGTGGATATCATGCACTGATCACGTGGCTGATCACACACGTATCACATGACTGATCATGCACTGATCACGTGGCTATCATGTACTGATCACGTGGCTGATCATGCAATGATCACGTAGCTACCATGTACTGGTCACGTGACTGATCATGCAATGATCACGTAATTGATCATGCACTGATCATGTGGCTGATCATGCACTGATCACGTGACTGATCATGCACTGATCACGTGACTGATCAAGCACTGATCACGTGGCTATCATGCACTGCTAATGTGGCTGATCATGAAATGATCACGCAGCTACCATGTACTGGTCACGTGACTGATCATGCACTGATCATGTGGCTGATCAGGCACTGATCACGTGACTGATCATGCACTGATCACGTGGCTATCATGCACTGATCACTTGGCTGGTCATACACTGATCACGCAGCTACCATGTACTGGTCACGTGACTGATCATGCACTGATGATGTAATTGATCATGCACTGATCACGTGGCTATCATGCACTGATCACATGGCTGGTCATACACTGATCACGTGCCTGGTCATGCACAGATTACATGACTGATCATGCACTGATCACGTCACTGATCATGCACTGATCACGTGGCTATCATGCACTACTCACGTGGCTGATCATGCAATGATCATGTAGCTACCATGTACCGGTCACGTGACTGATCATACACCCATCAGGTGACTGATCATGCACTGATCACGTGGCTATCATGCACTGATCATGTGGCTGGTCATACACTGATCACCTGCCTGGTCATGCACAGATCACGTGACTAATCATGAACTGATCACGTAGCAATCATTCACTGATCACCTGGCTGATCATGCACTGATCACGTGGCTATCATGCAATGATCACGTGGCTATCATGCACTGATCACGTGTCTGATCATGCACTGATACCATGACTGAGCATGGACTGGTCACATGACTATCATGTAGTGATCACGTGACTTAATGGGGCTGACCATGTGACTGATCATGCGCTGAGCATGTTTGCTATCATACACTGATCATGTGCCTCTGGAGGCAATAAACAAAGAGCTGAGTAGGCATGAATCAAACAGTCAGCAGGCAATAATCATGGAACTCAGCTGTGAGGAATCATGCTGCTCAGCTGGCAATAATCAAGCAGCTGAGCAGGCAGGAATTACACAGCACAGCTGGCAATTGTCAAGCAGATGACAGGCAGGAATCATGCAGCTCAGCTGGCAATTGTCAAGCAGATGAGCAGACAGTAATCACGCAGCTCAGCAGGCCCTGATCACGTGACTGAGCATGCACTGTTCACCTGGCTGATCATACACTGATCACGTGATTGATCAAGCATTGATCACTTGGATATCATGCACTGATCACGTGGCTAATCATACGCTGTTCACGTGTCTGACCATGCACTGATCACGTGGCTGATCATGCACTGAACACGTGATTGAACATGCACTTATCACGTGGCTGATCATGCAGTGATCACGCAGCTACCATGTACTGGTCACATGACTGATCATGCACTGATCACGTAATTGATCATGCACTGATCACCTGGCTTATCATGCATTCATCATGTGACTGATCATGTGCTGATCATGTTTGGTGTCACACACTGATCATGTGCATCTGGAGGCAATGAACAAAGAGCTGAGTAGGCAGGAATCAGTCAGCAGGCTATAATCATGGAACTCAGCTCTGAGAAATCATGCTGCTCAGCTGGAAATAATCAAGTAGATGAGCAGGCAGGAATTATGCAGCACAGGTGGCAATAGTCAAGGAGATGACAGGCAGGAATCGTACAGCTCAGCTGGCAATTGTCAAGCAGATGAGCAGACAGTAATCACGCAGCTCAGCAGGCCCTGATCACGTGACTGAGCATGCACTGTTCACGTCGCTGATCACACACCTATCATGTGAATGATCATGCACTGATCACGTGGCTCTCATGCACTGATCACGTGATTGCGCATGCACTGATCACGTAATTGTATGCACTGCTCACGTGGCTATCATGCACTGATCATGTGACTGATCATGCACTGATCACGTAGCTATCTTGCACTGATCACTTGGCTGATCATACACTCATCACGGGACTGATCGTGCACTGATCACGGCGCTATCATGCATTGACTACATGACTCCACATGCACTGATCACGTGGATGATCATGCACTGATCACGTGACTATCATGCACTAATCACGTGGCTATCATTCACTGATCAGGTGGATATCATGCACTGATCACGTGGCTGATCACACACGTATCACATGACTGATCATGCACTGATCACGTGGCTATCATGTACTGATCACGTGGCTGATCATGCAATGATCACGTAGCTACCATGTACTGGTCACGTGACTGATCATGCAATGATCACGTAATTGATCATGCACTGATCATGTGGCTGATCATGCACTGATCACGTGACTGATCATGCACTGATCACGTGACTGATCAAGCACTGATCACGTGGCTATCATGCACTGCTAATGTGGCTGATCATGAAATGATCACGCAGCTACCATGTACTGGTCACGTGACTGATCATGCACTGATCATGTGGCTGATCAGGCACTGATCACGTGACTGATCATGCACTGATCACGTGACTGATCATGCACTGATCACGTGGCTATCATGCACTGATCACTTGGCTGGTCATACACTGATCACGCAGCTACCATGTACTGGTCACGTGACTGATCATGCACTGATGATGTAATTGATCATGCACTGATCACGTGGCTATCATGCACTGATCACATGGCTGGTCATACACTGATCACGTGCCTGGTCATGCACAGATTACATGACTGATCATGCACTGATCACGTCACTGATCATGCACTGATCACGTGGCTATCATGCACTACTCACGTGGCTGATCATGCAATGATCATGTAGCTACCATGTACCGGTCACGTGACTGATCATACACCCATCAGGTGACTGATCATGCACTGATCACGTGGCTATCATGCACTGATCATGTGGCTGGTCATACACTGATCACCTGCCTGGTCATGCACAGATCACGTGACTAATCATGAACTGATCACGTAGCAATCATTCACTGATCACCTGGCTGATCATGCACTGATCACGTGGCTATCATGCAATGATCACGTGGCTATCATGCACTGATCACGTGTCTGATCATGCACTGATACCATGACTGAGCATGGACTGGTCACATGACTATCATGTAGTGATCACGTGACTTAATGGGGCTGACCATGTGACTGATCATGCGCTGAGCATGTTTGCTATCATACACTGATCATGTGCCTCTGGAGGCAATAAACAAAGAGCTGAGTAGGCATGAATCAAACAGTCAGCAGGCAATAATCATGGAACTCAGCTGTGAGGAATCATGCTGCTCAGCTGGCAATAATCAAGCAGCTGAGCAGGCAGGAATTACACAGCACAGCTGGCAATTGTCAAGCAGATGACAGGCAGGAATCATGCAGCTCAGCTGGCAATTGTCAAGCAGATGAGCAGACAGTAATCACGCAGCTCAGCAGGCCCTGATCACGTGACTGAGCATGCACTGTTCACCTGGCTGATCATACACTGATCACGTGATTGATCAAGCATTGATCACTTGGATATCATGCACTGATCACGTGGCTAATCATACACTGTTCACGTGTCTGACCATGCACTGATCACGTGGCTGATCATGCACTGAACACGTGATTGAACATGCACTTATCACGTGGCTGATCATGCAGTGATCACGCAGCTACCATGTACTGGTCACATGACTGATCATGCACTGATCACGTAATTGATCATGCACTGATCACCTGGCTTATCATGCATTCATCATGTGACTGATCATGTGCTGATCATGTTTGGTGTCACACACTGATCATGTGCATCTGGAGGCAATGAACAAAGAGCTGAGTAGGCAGGAATCAGTCAGCAGGCTATAATCATGGAACTCAGCTCTGAGAAATCATGCTGCTCAGCTGGAAATAATCAAGTAGATGAGCAGGCAGGAATTATGCAGCACAGGTGGCAATAGTCAAGGAGATGACAGGCAGGAATCGTACAGCTCAGCTGGCAATTGTCAAGCAGATGAGCAGACAGTAATCACGCAGCTCAGCAGGCCCTGATCACGTGACTGAGCATGCACTGTTCACGTCGCTGATCACACACCTATCATGTGAATGATCATGCACTGATCACGTGGCTCTCATGCACTGATCACGTGATTGCGCATGCACTGATCACGTAATTGTATGCACTGCTCACGTGGCTATCATGCACTGATCATGTGACTGATCATGCACTGATCACGTAGCTATCTTGCACTGATCAAGTGGCTGATCATACACTCATCACGGGACTGATCGTGCACTGATCACGGCGCTATCATGCATTGACTACATGACTCCACATGCACTGATCACGTGGATGATCATGCACTGATCACGTGACTATCATGCACTAATCACGTGGCTATCATTCACTGATCAGGTGGATATCATGCACTGATCACGTGGCTGATCACACACGTATCACATGACTGATCATGCACTGATCACGTGGCTATCATGTACTGATCACGTGGCTGATCATGCAATGATCACGTAACTGATCATGCACTGATCATGTGGCTGATCATGCACTGATCACGTGACTGATCATGCACTGATCACGTGACTGATCAAGCACTGATCACGTGGCTATCATGCACTGCTAATGTGGCTGATCATGCAATGATCACGCAGCTACCATGTACTGGTCACGTGACTGATCATGCACTGATCATGTGGCTGATCAGGCACTGATCACGTGACTGATCATGCACTGATCACGTGACTGATCATGCACTGATCACGTGGCTATCATGCACTGATCACGTGGCTGATCATGCACTGATCACGCAGCTACCATGTACTGGTCACGTGACTGATCATACACTGATCAGGTGACTGATCATGCACTGATCACGTGGCTATCATGCACTGATCACGTGGCTGGTCATACACTGATCACCTGCCTGGTCATGCACAGATCACATGACTAATCATGAACTGATCACGTCACTGATCATGCACTGATCACGTGGCTGATCATGCACTGACACGTGGCTATCATGCAATGATCACGTGGCTATCATGCACTGATCACGTGCTGATCATGCACTGATACCATGACTGAGCATGGACTGGTCACATGACTATCATGTAGTGATCACGTGACTTAATGGGGCTGACCATGTGACTGATCATGCGCTGAGCATGTTTGCTATCATACACTGATCATGTGCCTCTGGAGGCAATAAACAAAGAGCTGAGTAGGCATGAATCAAACAGTCAGCAGGCAATAATCATGGAACTCAGCTGTGAGGAATCATGCTGCTCAGCTGGCAATAATCAAGCAGCTGAGCAGGCAGGAATTACGCAGCACAGCTGGCAATTGTCAAGCAGATGACAGGCAGGAATCATGCAGCTCAGCTGGCAATTGTCAAGCAGATGAGCAGACAGTAATCACGCAGCTCAGCAGGCCCTGATCACGTGACTGAGCATGCACTGTTCACCTGGCTGATCATACACTGATCACGTGATTGATCAAGCATTGATCACGTGGATATCATGCACTGATCACGTGGCTAATCATACACTGTTCACGTGTCTGACCATGCACTGATCACGTGGCTGATCATGCACTGAACACGTGATTGAACATGCACTGATCACGTGGCTGATCATGCAGTGATCACGCAGCTACCATGTACTGGTCACATGACTGATCATGCACTGATCACGTAATTGATCATGCACTGATCACCTGGCTTATCATGCATTCATCATGTGACTGATCATGTGCTGATCATGTTTGGTGTCACACACTGATCATGTGCATCTGGAGGCAATGAACAAAGAGCTGAGTAGGCAGGAATCAGTCAGCAGGCTATAATCATGGAACTCAGCTCTGAGAAATCATGCTGCTCAGCTGGAAATAATCAAGTAGATGAGCAGGCAGGAATTATGCAGCACAGGTGGCAATAGTCAAGGAGATGACAGGCAGGAATCGTACAGCTCAGCTGGCAATTGTCAAGCAGATGAGCAGACAGTAATCACGCAGCTCAGCAGGCCCTGATCACGTGACTGAGCATGCACTGTTCACGTCGCTGATCACACACCTATCATGTGAATGATCATGCACTGATCACGTGGCTCTCATGCACTGATCACGTGATTGCGCATGCACTGATCACGTAATTGTATGCACTGCTCACGTGGCTATCATGCACTGATCATGTGACTGATCATGCACTGATCACGTAGCTATCTTGCACTGATCACTTGGCTGATCATACACTCATCACGGGACTGATCGTGCACTGATCACGGCGCTATCATGCATTGACTACATGACTCCACATGCACTGATCACGTGGATGATCATGCACTGATCACGTGACTATCATGCACTAATCACGTGGCTATCATTCACTGATCAGGTGGATATCATGCACTGATCACGTGGCTGATCACACACGTATCACATGACTGATCATGCACTGATCACGTGGCTATCATGCACTGATCACGTGGCTGATCATGCAATGATCACGTAGCTACCATGTACTGGTCACGTGACTGATCATGCAATGATCACGTAATTGATCATGCACTGATCATGTGGCTGATCATGCACTGATCACGTGACTGATCATGCACTGATCACGTGACTGATCAAGCACTGATCACGTGGCTATCATGCACTGCTAATGTGGCTGATCATGAAATGATCACGCAGCTACCATGTACTGGTCACGTGACTGATCATGCACTGATCATGTGGCTGATCAGGCACTGATCACGTGACTGATCATGCACTGATCACGTGGCTATCATGCACTGATCACTTGGCTGGTCATGCACTGATCACGCAGCTACCATGTACTGGTCACGTGACTGATCATGCACTGATGATGTAATTGATCATGCACTGATCACGTGGCTATCATGCACTGATCACGTGGCTGGTCATACACTGATCACGTGCCTGGTCATGCACAGATTACATGACTGATCATGCACTGATCACGTCACTGATCATGCACTGATCACGTGGCTATCATGCACTACTCACGTGGCTGATCATGCAATGATCATGTAGCTACCATGTACCGGTCACGTGACTGATCATACACCCATCAGGTGACTGATCATGCACTGATCACGTGGCTATCATGCACTGATCACGTGGCTGGTCATACACTGATCACCTGCCTGGTCATGCACAGATCACGTGACTAATCATGAACTGATCACGTAGCAATCATTCACTGATCACCTGGCTGATCATGCACTGATCACGTGGCTATCATGCAATGATCACGTGGCTATCATGCACTGATCACGTGGCTGATCATGCACTGATACCGTGACTGAGCATGGACTGGTCACATGACTATCATGTAGTGATCACGTGACTTAATGGGGCTGATCATGTGACTGATCATGCGCTGAGCATGTTTGCTATCATACACTGATCATGTGCCTCTGGAGGCAATAAACAAAGAGCTGAGTAGGCATGAATCAAACAGTCAGCAGGCAATAATCATGGAACTCAGCTGTGAGGAATCATGCTGCTCAGCTGGCAATAATCAAGCAGCTGAGCAGGCAGGAATTACACAGCACAGCTGGCAATTGTCAAGCAGATGACAGGCAGGAATCATGCAGCTCAGCTGGCAATTGTCAAGCAGATGAGCAGACAGTAATCACGCAGCTCAGCAGGCCCTGATCACGTGACTGAGCATGCACTGTTCACCTGGCTGATCATACACTGATCACGTGATTGATCAAGCATTGATCACTTGGATATCATGCACTGATCACGTGGCTAATCATACACTGTTCACGTGTCTGACCATGCACTGATCACGTGGCTGATCATGCACTGAACACGTGATTGAACATGCACTTATCACGTGGCTGATCATGCACTGATCACGCAGCTACCATGTACTGGTCACATGACTGATCATGCACTGATCACGTAATTGATCATGCACTGATCACCTGGCTTATCATGCATTCATCATGTGACTGATCATGTGCTGATCATGTTTGGTGTCACACACTGATCATGTGCATCTGGAGGCAATGAACAAAGAGCTGAGTAGGCAGGAATCAGTCAGCAGGCTATAATCATGGAACTCAGCTCTGAGAAATCATGCTGCTCAGCTGGAAATAATCAAGTAGATGAGCAGGCAGGAATTATGCAGCACAGGTGGCAATAGTCAAGGAGATGACAGGCAGGAATCGTACAGCTCAGCTGGCAATTGTCAAGCAGATGAGCAGACAGTAATCACGCAGCTCAGCAGGCCCTGATCACGTGACTGAGCATGCACTGTTCACGTCGCTGATCACACACCTATCATGTGAATGATCATGCACTGATCACGTGGCTCTCATGCACTGATCACGTGATTGCGCATGCACTGATCACGTAATTGTATGCACTGCTCACGTGGCTATCATGCACTGATCATGTGACTGATCATGCACTGATCACGTAGCTATCTTGCACTGATCACTTGGCTGATCATACACTCATCACGGGACTGATCGTGCACTGATCACGGCGCTATCATGCATTGACTACGTGACTCCACATGCACTGATCACGTGGATGATCATGCACTGATCACGTGACTATCATGCACTAATCACGTGGCTATCATTCACTGATCAGGTGGATATCATGCACTGATCACGTGGCTGATCACACACGTATCACATGACTGATCATGCACTGATCACGTGGCTATCATGCACTGATCACGTGGCTGATCATGCAATGATCACGTAGCTACCATGTACTGGTCACGTGACTGATCATGCAATGATCACGTAATTGATCATGCACTGATCATGTGGCTGATCATGCACTGATCACGTGACTGATCATGCACTGATCACGTGACTGATCAAGCACTGATCACGTGGCTATCATGCACTGCTAATGTGGCTGATCATGAAATGATCACGCAGCTACCATGTACTGGTCACGTGACTGATCATGCACTGATCACGTGGCTGATCAGGCACTGATCACGTGACTGATCATGCACTGATCACGTGGCTATCATGCACTGATCACGTGGCTGGTCATACACTGATCACGCAGCTACCATGTACTGGACACGTGACTGATCATGCACTGATGATGTAATTGATCATGCACTGATCACGTGGCTATCATGCACTGATCACATGGCTGGTCATACACTGATCACGTGCCTGGTCATGCACAGATTACATGACTGATCATGCACTGATCACGTCACTGATCATGCACTGATCACGTGGCTATCATGCACTACTCACGTGGCTGATCATGCAATGATCATGTAGCTACCATGTACCGGTCACGTGACTGATCATACACCCATCAGGTGACTGATCATGCACTGATCACGTGGCTATCATGCACTGATCATGTGGCTGGTCATACACTGATCACCTGCCTGGTCATGCACAGATCACGTGACTAATCATGAACTGATCACGTAGCAATCATTCACTGATCACCTGGCTGATCATGCACTGATCACGTGGCTATCATGCAATGATCACGTGGCTATCATGCACTGATCACGTGTCTGATCATGCACTGATACCATGACTGAGCATGGACTGGTCACATGACTATCATGTAGTGATCACGTGACTTAATGGGGCTGACCATGTGACTGATCATGCGCTGAGCATGTTTGCTATCATACACTGATCATGTGCCTCTGGAGGCAATAAACAAAGAGCTGAGTAGGCATGAATCAAACAGTCAGCAGGCAATAATCATGGAACTCAGCTGTGAGGAATCATGCTGCTCAGCTGGCAATAATCAAGCAGCTGAGCAGGCAGGAATTACACAGCACAGCTGGCAATTGTCAAGCAGATGACAGGCAGGAATCATGCAGCTCAGCTGGCAATTGTCAAGCAGATGAGCAGACAGTAATCACGCAGCTCAGCAGGCCCTGATCACGTGACTGAGCATGCACTGTTCACCTGGCTGATCATACACTGATCACGTGATTGATCAAGCATTGATCACTTGGATATCATGCACTGATCACGTGGCTAATCATACACTGTTCACGTGTCTGACCATGCACTGATCACGTGGCTGATCATGCACTGAACACGTGATTGAACATGCACTGATCACGTGGCTGATCATGCAGTGATCACGCAGCTACCATGTACTGGTCACATGACTGATCATGCACTGATCACGTAATTGATCATGCACTGATCACCTGGCTTATCATGCATTCATCATGTGACTGATCATGTGCTGATCATGTTTGGTGTCACACACTGATCATGTGCATCTGGAGGCAATGAACAAAGAGCTGAGTAGGCAGGAATCAGTCAGCAGGCTATAATCATGGAACTCAGCTCTGAGAAATCATGCTGCTCAGCTGGAAATAATCAAGTAGATGAGCAGGCAGGAATTATGCAGCACAGGTGGCAATAGTCAAGGAGATGACAGGCAGGAATCGTACAGCTCAGCTGGCAATTGTCAAGCAGATGAGCAGACAGTAATCACGCAGCTCAGCAGGCCCTGATCACGTGACTGAGCATGCACTGTTCACGTCGCTGATCACACACCTATCACGTGAATGATCATGCACTGATCACGTGGCTCTCATGCACTGATCACGTGATTGCGCATGCACTGATCACGTAATTGTATGCACTGCTCACGTGGCTATCATGCACTGATCATGTGACTGATCATGCACTGATCACGTAGCTATCTTGCACTGATCACTTGGCTGATCATACACTCATCACGGGACTGATCGTGCACTGATCACGGCGCTATCATGCATTGACTACGTGACTCCACATGCACTGATCACGTGGATGATCATGCACTGATCACGTGACTATCATGCACTAATCACGTGGCTATCATTCACTGATCAGGTGGATATCATGCACTGTTCACGTGGCTGATCACACACGTATCACGTGACTGATCATGCACTGATCACGTGGCTATCATGTACTGATCACGTGGCTGATCATGCAATGATCACGTAGCTACCATGTACTGGTCACGTGACTGATCATGCAATGATCACGTAATTGATCATGCACTGATCATGTGGCTGATCATGCACTGATCACGTGACTGATCATGCACTGATCACGTGACTGATCATGCACTGATCACGTAGCTATCATGCACTGCTAATGTGGCTGATCATGCACTGATCACGCGGCTGACCATGCACTGGTCACGTGGCTGATCATGCACTGATCACGAGCTATCATGCACTGATCACATGACTGATCATGCACTGATCACGTGACTGATCATGCACTGATCACGTGGCTTATCATGCACTGATCA